>NC_041389.1:463052147-463064622 GCF_002162155.2 Triticum dicoccoides | reverse complement strand
CTGTCGCCGCCGACCGGTGCGCCACCGCGCGATCCCGAGCCGCCTCCGCCGCCAAGCGCCCCGCCGCCTCCGGTCGCCGGAGCTCACCGGAGGAGCTCCACACCCCGCCTCCCCGCGCCGCCCCGGCCCTCCAGCGACCTTCCCCCGCCCCGGCCACCCTCTTCTCCGGTGATCCATCTCCGCCTCGGTTCGTGCGCCACGCCCCGGATCTAGATCTGGAAGCCTAAGGTCGACCCCGTTTTTTTCTCTAAGTCCCGAAATTCTGGCATTTTGGTACCCACTTTGACATGCCATAACTCCATGTGTGCTACTCCGTTTCATGCATATAATATATCCAAATGTTCATTGTGAGATGATCTTCATTTTGTTCCATTGTGCCATGCTTGTTTGAGTCCATCTTGATGCCATTATTATTGTTGCAAGAGTGCTATATGATGTTAACTGTTGTCTGTTATCAGAACTAGGTGATTTGTCTTTTTCATTGCGTTTTGTGTGTGCATCCTATGAGTTTGATGTCTACATGTGTTTTGTACTACATCATTCCATATTTACAGTGGTGCAATCCATGTATTTTTGTGAGTCTTGTAGTGAGTGCATCGAGCTCATGAAGTAGGGTACTTGCTATTACTGTTTTGCTAGGCTGAATCTGTTACATCATGATGCTATGTAAACCTGCTGCTACTAGTCATTCTATACATAATATGGAGATGTTCACTAAGGATGTTTTGTTATACATGTGATGCTCTATCCATCCATGTTCCTGGTTGCATATATAGCCTGATGTAGCTTGTTGTAATCTTGCTCTCAAATTGCTAAATAATGTTGTTGTCAGCCTGTTAACATTAAGTTCAGTTTTGCCATGAGCTTTGCTAGTGATCCATGTACCCTATGAACTTGCTCTTGCCATTCTTAGCTTCATAAACATGTCATATTAATGTTGGTCACCTTGTTATGCCATGTATTGCTCAGTGGTGAGTTGTACAAGCTCACCAACATGCCTACCTATCGCTGTTCCTGCCATGTCTGAATCTGTCATATCATTTGCCATGTTTGCATAGATGCTACCATATTTTCTGTTGATCATTAGAATAAGTTCAGTAAGGTGGTTTTGTTCTTTGTCTTTAGTATTAACATTCCATGCCCTTTTTTGCCATGATAAGTTCATGTAACATGTTGTTTGATAGCTCTAAACATTGTAACCTGATGTTATTTCTGCTAAGTCTGTAATCTGTTATTATTTGCAATCTTGCCATATCCTTTTGAACATGCTACAGTGTTTTCTGTAAATAGCTCAGTGTTCATGTTTTGTCATGCTTTACCTGTAATTCATGCCCGTGCCTTTTTTTCATGTTGAGATGTTGTAGCACATTGTTTTGATGCTTGCTAGATGCCTAGTTGCTGTTTTGGACAGCTTGTCCTTTAAACTTGTTTCATGTGTATGTGTTGAACTGTTGCTCCGTTTGGAGTGTGCTCTATATGAAACTTGCTTGATTTTGCATGTAGTTTCATATTATCATGTTGCATCCTTGTTTTGAGGTGTTTGCTTGATGTTTGGATGCATTTTGCATCAATGTCATGTTTAACTTGTTTTGCTCATATCTTCTAGGTCGAGCTCCGAACTAATTGAACTTTATATGTAACTTGACTAGGATTTCATGTAGATTCTCTTGGTGCTCTTTAACTTGTTGTTTAACAACTTCAACTTAATGTTTATTCTGATCTGGACCAACTTCTAAATTTGAATGTGAGGACTTACCAGATTTGTTATATGTTGTTTTCGGCCTCATTTAAACTTGCTTTGATGTGTTGTTCTTGTTTGCATCATCTCTTGCCATGAGTAGCTGCATGTAGCTTTTTCATGCATCATACTTGGTTGAGCATCAAGTCATGTCCATGTGTGGTGTGTTTACCATGTTGTGTGCTTCTTCTCGATAGTTCCTGTTTCGTTGTGATCGTGAGGATTCGTTCATCTACGCTTGGTTCGTCTTCATGGCTTCATCTTCTTCATGGACTCGTTCTTCCTCCTAGTGGGATTTCAGGCAAGATGACCGTCACCTTGGATCTCATTACTATCATTGCTATGCTAGTTGCTTCGTTCTATCACTATGCTGCGCTACCTATCGCTTGCTCTTCAAGCCTCCCAAATTGCCATGTCAGCATCTAACCTTTTCACCCTTCCTAGCAAACCGTTGTTTGGCTATTTTGCCACTTTGCTCAGCCTCTCTTATAGTATTGCTAGTTGCAGGTGAAGTTGAAGATTGCTCCATGGTGGTCAGGATTATGTTGGGATATCACAATATCTCTTATATTATTAATGCATCTATATACTTGGTAAAGGGTGGAAGGCTCGGCCTTATGCCTGGTGTTTTGTTCCACTCTTGCCGCCCTAGTTTCCATCATATCGGTATTATGTTCCCGGATTTTGCATCCCTAACGCGGTTGGGTGATTTATGGGACACCCTTGACAGTTTGCTTTGAATAAAACTCCTCCAGCAAGGCCCAACCTTGGTTTTACCATTTGCCTCACCACCACCTATACCCTTCCCTTGGGTCGGCCAACCCGATTGTCGGCACATTGGGCGGCTTTGCTGGTCTTGTTTTACCATTGTAGAAATGTATTGTAAACCGGGATTCCGAGACTGATCGGCGCGGACGGACGCGTCCAGCGGCGAGAGGTGAGGGGAGCTAGGGTTTGGACGCAAATTTCAGGGGAGGGGACTATTTTATAGGTAGAGAGAGCTAGGAGGGTCCAAATGAGGAGCGGTTTTCGCCCACACAATCGTGATCGAATGACCGAGAGCATGGAGGGGGTTAGGATGGGCTAGTGGGCTGTTTTGGAGGGGTGCTGGGATGCAAAGAGAGAGGGGTTTCGGGCTATGTGGTCAACCATTGGGGCATCAAACGACCTCCAAATGGAACGAAAATTGACGGGCGGTCTACCGGTGATATACCAAGGCCACTCGGCAAATCCCGGCCCATTCCAAGAACGTTTTTCTCCCGCTCATGAAACAAAGTCTGAGAGGGGCGACGGGGCACGGCGAGAGTGTCGGATGGCGAAACGGACAACGGGGAAAAACACCGGATGCAAGTTTTGAAAAACATGAGGATGCAATGCATATGATGACATGGCAAAATGCAACATGCAAGAAAACGACATGGCAATGAAAGCGAATAACTGGCGGACACCTGGCGCATCGAACTTGAGGCGTTACACGAAGCTCCCTTGAAGGAATATAAAAATGCAACATCTCTCCTCTTTTTCCCATGCTTGGACGCATGTAGTACAGTATAGAGCACAGAGTCTACTCCCCTGTCCCTTCTATCACAAATCACAAAGCAGCGAGGCGTCAAATCACAAAAGCACGGACGAAGCAACCATCATTTCACTCTTCGCTGACTCCGCTTCTCCATCATCTTCTTCGAGAAACCATCTCACCGCACTAGTACTCCTAGTAGTACTAGTCCTTTGGTTCAACAGACTTCCTGGATGCAAATAAGGCGGTTGTGTCGGCTTGCAGGCAGCACTTGCGAACGACTTACCGTGGTCTCCCTCAATGGTGTTCTCCGTCGAACGCACTTCGCCAAACCACACAAAAAAAGATATCGTCGACATCACCGCAATGGGGAAGGACGTCAATATAGTTACTACCTACATTTTTTTGTACACAAGGCCAGTATATCAAAATTACAATTTGCGAAGGGCCACTAACACTAATCGAGGCAAAATTGATGGGGTTAGCAACCAAGGACATTAATATCCCCTGCATGCATGCGGAAGTGAGAAGGTTGGTTTGCATGGCGCTGCATTGATCAAGCGATGAGGAGTGAGATGGTTAGCTCTTTGGTCTTTGGAGAAAAAATACGCATTAATTGACACGTGAAACGAGGATTTGTATCGATTAAATCCTGCGAAGGAAAACCCCGCCTTTCTTTTTTAACACTAGTACGAACGTACTTATCCTGTTTGGGTCTAGGCCTTGCATTGCCAAACTTCGCCACACATTTTTGCCAAGCTTGCCTAAAGTTTTCAAAATGAGAAGGAGGTACACTTGTGCACGGCTGTCGAGGTCGCACCGCACCCTCACACGGTCGCTCCTGCATTCCGCGGTCGCACCGCACCCTCACACAGTCACTCTTGCGCGCCGCAAACCCAACCAAGGGAACACACCCTCACTGACACGTGTTGTCGCATGTGAACAAACCAAACTCAGCCATCCTATCGCTGACACATAGTTTTCATTCATAGAGTATGTTTATCCAACCGCATGTTGGGGAGTATCCGTACGGCCCGTGCGGTGGTCTGTTGGGGAAGAAGAAGAGGTGAGGAAGAAGGAAAGAAGGGTTAGGAGACGTAGGATATTCATCCAACCGCCTGAAATGGTAGACTGACCCAAGTCAGGCGACTTTCATAACAAATATAAGTTTTTACACAACAAAAGATCCATAAAACAACAACATAAAGAAAAACTATCACTGCTCGCGGAAAGAGACGGCCACGCCGTCTTTGGCTGCCGGCGCGAACCAGCCGTAGTTGCCATTGTGTGTCTCCGCACCGTGCTTGTCCTCGGCCTCCAGCTACTCGTTCAAGCGGAGCGTGCGGGTGCTCTGCACGGACGAGAGCACAGCCCGGTTCAAGTCGAGGACGTCCGGTTCCATTTGCAGGAGGGCCTCGATGGCAGCGGCATCTGCGCGCTCCACGTCGAGTCGAGCCTCCGCCGCCCGGTTCAAGTCCAGGACGTCCGGTTCCGCCTACCGGAGGGCGTCGATGAGAGCCACATCCGCGCGCTCTGCGTCGAGTCGAGCCTCTGCTGCCCGGTTCAAGTCCAGGACGTCCGGTTTCGCCTGCAGGAGGGCCTCGATGGCAGTGGCATCCGCACGCTCCGCCTCAAGTTGAGCCTCCGCCGCCCAGTTCACATCCACGACATTCGGTTCCGCCTGCAGGAGAGCCTCAATGGCAGCAGCATGCGCGCGCTCCGCGTCGAGTTGAGCCTCTGCCTCCCGGTCCTCCTTTAGTATTGCCATGTTGAACCGCTGGTCCGCCTGCACCATGGGGGACTCGGACGCCGGCACGAAGTCGACGTCCATCGTCTCATACCCATCGGGGGCCTTCTGCGCCACGACCTCCGCCATGAACATTGGATCGGCTTCCTCCTCCTCGTAGCTTGGCTCCAGAGAACTCGGGGATTGGCCGGCCACAAAGCGAGCTTGGGAACGGAGGTCTGTGGCGCCGACCGCCGCCGTGATTTCTGCGTGGTGCTCTGGTGTCAGCATCTTGTAGTAAGTGATCTTGCGGCGCACCATGGCTTTATGGCGAACTAGGGGACGCTTGATGCGGGCTAGGGGATCAAAAGGTGAGGGAATGGGCTGGAGATTTGGTGTGGTTTTAGGGCAGTGGCTGGCATAGGCCGAGCAGCGAAGGTTCTGGTGTGAATAGTGGTTCCGGTGACGACCTGTCAATCGGTTTTGACTGTACATCGCTCTTGTCGCGTTCGCGTTGCAGCCCGGCATGCTGGACCCTCCATGTCGCTCACCGAATGGAACACGCTTTATCCTGCGTTTTCGCTCGCTTGTAGGACCGCAGTTGAGAGCAAACCAATGTCCGTTCCCCTCCCCCGCCCGCGTCATTTATTATACTACCACTCCCTCCGTTTTATGCGGAGTAAATAAAAATAGAGGGAGTATACTACGGATGAGGATCCCTTGACGTGGCCCAACCCATTGAGTAACTGACATGCGGGGCCTAGCAAGCATGGGGTTCGCTAGTAAGTGACCGAAAGGGAGGGCAAGGTAGGGATACCTACGTCAGAGGATCCACTTCCACTACTACTCCCTCCTTCCATTTACTATACAGGGCCTAATGCGTTTTTCGAGGCTAACTTTGACCAAATGTTAGAGTAATAATATATGACATGCAACTTACACAAAGCATACGGTCAAATTCGTATGTGAAAGGAGTTTCCAATGATATAATTTTCACATTATACATCTCATGTACTCCCTCCGTTCAAAATTACTTGACTTTCATTTGTTCAAAAATGGATCTACCTATATACTAAAACATGTCTACATACATCTATATTTTAATAAATGGAAGTCATGTATTTGGAACGGAGGGAGTACTATTGATCTTATCAATAGTCAAATTGGAAACCATCTCGAGTACAAATCTAGGAGTACGTATGAATCTAACAATATTGATTGGGCGTTGTTGAATGTTGATACCTTCTTGATCAAAGTAGAGATACTTTGACTACACATAAAACCTATATGTAAACTAGAAAGGATAGGAGGGAGTATATTGTACGTTCAAAAATGAAACGAACATTGAATACCCTTTATATATGATTTGCGGATGCTATGATCACCGGTTCAAAATTTTGAATCCGCCTTAGGTATCACATGCCCCCACTCATTCCCTCTCGATTTCATCTCGGGGTCCGGAGATCTATTGAAAGAGGACTAGGGTGGGTACATGCGAATGATACTCGGCGGAATGTTCAAATGAGGCATGCAGGAGGATGGACTTGACTGGAGGGCGACATGATCGATGGAGAAGAGGGTTGGAGAGGAATGAGAAATAAGCAAACGCCACATGATTATACTTGAACTGCTCAAATAAACAATAAGTTGTCTCGCTTTGCCTACATAGTGAAAGGCCTGATGCGCAACGCGGAGCACTGATGCTCGAATATGGCCGGGAAAATAGGGAAACCGACATGTGGGGCACACCCGTCGGAACGATGTAGCGTAGACTAGTCCAGTGGAGGTGCTGGCCCACGAACTTTCACCTCCAGAAGAAAAACGGTGGGCCCGCATGTTGGAACAATGCAACGTTGCTGTCACCCCAGGAAATAAGCTGTCAGTATTCTCAGCTATGGTCACCTTTCTTCAGTTGAAGACATCTAAGCGGATGACCAACAAATCATTCGATGCAATGTTGGCTGCTTTCCGCAAATCTTTCCCAGATGCGTTGAGCTGCCACACACCTACAGTAAAATGAAGAATTTCCTTCGTGTAGTTGGAATTGGATATGATATGATCCATGTTTGTAAGAATAATTGTGTTCTGTTCCGGAAGGATTATGCCAACTTAAGTGAATGCCCAAAATGCAAATCATCAAGATGGAAAGATGACGATCCTGTGAAGAGGATTCCTCATAATGTTCTGAGACATTTTCCAATTACACCAAGATTGCAGAGGTTGTTTCATGATGCTGAAACAAGAGAGGATGTACTGTGGCATTCTAGGAACTAGGAGTACAAAGATCAGAATGTAATGAGCCATCCATCTCATGGTAGTGAGTGGAAAAGCTTCAATGATAAACACAAAAAGTTTGTTGTTGACCCGAGAAACAATAGACTTGGCTTAGCTTCAGATGGATTTAACCCATTTGGCCACCAGAGCGCCACATATAGCATGTGGCCAGTGCTTGTTATCCCTTACAACATGCCTCCAAATGTCTGCACCAAAGAATCAAACTACATGATGGCCTTGCTCATCCCAGGTCCAAAAAGTCCTGGAAAGGATTTTGATTTGTTCATGGAGCCTCTTCAACAGCTATGGAAGGGTGTTCTCACTCGAGACCTATATAGCAGCCCACCATCTGATTTCTTTCTGCGTGCTATTATAATTTGGTGCATCCATGATTATCCGGCTTTGGGCACTATGTCAGGGCGAATGACACATGGTTACAATGCATGTGTTCGCTATGACAGGAATCCGCTGTCATACGCAATACTTAGCAAGATCTGTTACATTGGACACTACCGTTTCCTTGCCAAGGACAAGCCGCATCCTAGAAAATACCAAAGACATGTGTTCAATGCAAAGCATGAAAACCGTGATGCGCCAAAGAGGCTCACCGCCGATGAGTTGCAAGTGGAATTATAGAAGGTCAGGCATATTACACCAGGAAACCATCCTGGTAATGGTAGTAGGAAAAGGAAGCGTGGCAGGGCATAAGAGAGATTATTGTTTACCCGCAGGTCCACTTTGTGGGACTTGGAGTATTGGAAAGATTTGGATCTGCGGCATAATCTTGATGTGATGCACATTGAGAAAAATATATGTGACATCATTATCGGCACACTTCTTAATATTGAAGGCAAGACGAAAGATACCTTAAAATCTAGGATTGATTTGACACACCTGGGTATCAGAAAGGATTTGCAGGTGCAAGATGAAGGTAAACCATGGGATATGGCACTAGCTGTGTACGTCTTGGACAAGGTAAAAAGAAAAAGAATTCTGCGAGGTCCTGTCACGTGTGAGATTCCCACATGGATTTGCTTCCAACCCTGAAAGGAGAGTCAGTGCAGATGGAAACAAGGTACAAGGGTTGAAAGCTCATGACTGCCACGTCCTACTTCAAAGGGTTTTACATGTTATCCTTAGAGGATTGGGCCTCCCTGAGTTATACAGAGCAGTTGCAGAGTTGGGACAATTCTTCGGGGAACTCTGCAGTAGAAATATCAGGATAGATGCTTTGGAGCGTCTTAGAGACAAGATACCAACTATCATATGCGACCTTGAGAAGATATATCCTCCAGCCTTCTTTGATATGATGGTGCATTTGGCTATTCATGTCACTACTAGGAAAAGGCCTACTAATGGCGCACTGGTTTTGCCTACTAATGGCGCATTACCAGTGCGCCATTAGTATCACGCCACTAGAATTTTTTACTAATGGCGCACCACTGGTGCGCCATTAGAATCTGGTATTCTAATGGCGCACCACGTAGTGCGCCATTAGTATTGCCCATAGTGCGCCACTATTATCTGCTATACTTATAGCGCACCACATGGTAGTGCGCCATTAGTAACAATTTTTTTTATTTTTTTTATTTTTTCTTAATCTCAGGTCACTATTTCACATATGAGATATTCAACACATATATATACAACAAGCATCCATATAACAATCATATCCAACACACAAGTTTCATCATATATACATACATAGCCAACACATAGTTCCGTCGTTACATATTACAAAAGTTTCACATTGTTCATCCAACACCGTTATCCATCAATTCACAAAAGTTTCACATTGATACAAAATAAAAACACAAATGGGAAAGAAGCACTCCATCCATGCAAGCTTCCGTCAATTAAATCAAATCTGCAAAATGATAAACAAGAAGTCAGAAGAAGAAAAAGAAGATGACTAGAAGAATACTAGAAGAAGAAGAACACTAGAAGAAGAATAAGAAGAGTTTTGGAAAAGAAGAAGAATAAGAAGAAGACTATAAGCTTATTATGTAAACTTGATCATTTTGTGCTAACATAAGTTATTTTGGAGCTAACCTATAGGAAACTAAGCATATAAGCTCTAAGTTAGTATATTAGAGCCAACTTAGGTAAAATGAAGCTAACCTATGTCATTTTGGAAAAGAAGAAGAATAAGAAAAAGACTATAAGCTTATTATGTAAACTTGATCATTTTGTGCTAACATAAGTTATTTTGGAGCTAACCTATAGGAAACTAAGCATATAAGCTCTTAGTTAGTATATTAGAGCCAACTTAGGTAAAATGAAGCTAACCTATGTCATTTTGGAAAAGAAGAAGAATAAGAAAAAGACTATAAGCTTATTATGTAAACTTGATCATTTTGTGCTAACATAAGTTATTCTGGAGCTAACCTATAGGAAACTAAGCATATAAGCTCTAAGTTAGTATATTAGAGCCAACTTAGGTAAAAATGAAGCTAACCTATAGGAAACTAAGCATATTAGAGATAACATAGGTAACTAAGTATATATATATATATATCATTTTGGATAGCTAACCTATAGGAGATCTGACATACCTGACAAAGTTTAGTTCTCATGCATTTTTCTTCTCCTTCCTCTCCCTGATGCGCCTAGAGCGGCGAGGCGGTGGAGGCAGTGGAGGCAGTGGGATGTAGTCTTCTACCACAATTGGCGTGGTCATGTCGCCCAGCTGTGGGATCGCCGGCGCCACCACCGGTGCGTGGTCATTGTCAGGCACCACCATCATCGCGAGGCCACCTTCAGGCACGGTAGAACTTCTCCCACCCACGAGACAAGTACATGTGGCCCTTCTTGATCACCAACTGCACATCCCACTGCCTGCGAAACCCGCTGCCGGCCTATCGCAGCTTCACATTATTTGGTGGATCTTCACCCATCAGCATGTTCATAAAATTGTTAGGAAGCCTCTGCAGTTTGGGACAATGAGTGATGTAGCAAACAACAGATATCATAATGAGATGGGTGAAGGGGAGATCTCTCGTTTTATATACCCGCGTCATGGATGATACTGAAGCCTCAAGTATGATAGTGAAGAACTCAGAAGCATCCAACTCGTACTGCGGTGTCGCGGATCGGCGGTGGCTGCTTCCCGCCATCTCTGATAAGCAGCAGAAGAGACCAATTAGTACCCATGCATGATAACAGGCATTAGTCGCAAGTACCCCATATGTCCTATTTTTAGCAAAGTAATGCTAAAATTCACGGAAAATTTCAGCATTACCTTTGCTGAAAATAGGAAATATGGAGTACCCGAATTTGCCGGAACGGAAGTTAATCGACATTCCGGCAAACTCAAGGGCCTCTCGGGTATCTACAACATCATCACAAGTACCACTTGATCTGCACTTCTCTATATTATATGATGTACTGAAGAACTTGAGCAAAAAAAGATAAATAGGAACATATTTCTCACCTTGAAGGTGTTGCTGCTGCTGCACTATTTGAACTTCACTTCCTTTACCTCCTCAGAAACCTGAAATATGCAGATGTTATAAAGGTTAATGAACCAATAGATGCCCTAATGGAATTAATAACAACATGACAGCAAACAACCAACAAATTATCTTGCCCTCTACCTGCAAAATTAAGAACAGTTCAGTCAGTTTCAGAGGAAATGTGCATCTTGGAATAAGATAACAGCTGATTTTGTCATGATCCTGCTACACCTCTATCATCAAACAGAGTCCATATTAAGAACATGTCAGTTTGAGAGAAAATGTGCATCTTGGAATAAGATAGCAGCACATTTTGTCATGATCCTGCTACACCTCCCCATCAGCATGTTGCTACTACATACATGATACATGATAGGTGTGTGCTCAAGAAAAATGGAGATAAAGACAAGTTGATAGTGCCATCAGTCGGGCCAGGTTAGTGGGATGATGCACCCGAAAGGCAACCATCCATGCTTTGCCCCTTGTAGCATGTTTTAAGATAAGAAAAGAAAGCAGTATACCCTCTAAAGAGCTAGTATTGGGCCCCGAATAGGTTCAGTCTCAGCGAACTCTATCCACAAAACCTAACTTCAATTTTGTAGCACAAAAAGGTGCTGCCGTCCAAAAGGCTTTCCATTGGTGGAGAGCCAACTAGATTTTGGTACTGTGTCAGCCATCTTGGCAAGCAGAATCTAGTTCCTGATAGCCTTTCTGGGAAGTGCCATATAATGTGCTGCATGGCAAATATGTTTAAGCAGACGCAGCATATCAGCCACTGGTCCATTGACAAGTAGACTGGTATTTTCAACAGTTGTGAGAAATCTTTTGGTTTTCTAGTGTTCTGGCTTGGAAGTTGCACCTACCACTATTTTCTGCAGATCACATTCTTAATGGAGGGCTATGGTTGTGCACTCAAAAGCTGTTGGAAAGAAAATACCCCGTATTTTAGTGCATTATATATATAGTACACAAAAGTAGGCAAAGTTTCTGTGAAAATATAAATGCAAGGAAAAAACAAGCAGCCAAAACAGCAATTAGCAAAAGTGATAGTGGTACTGAATTTAAGTGTGTGGTAATTCCTAGAAAATAGATGGTCAAACTCAAGCTAGCAATGTTGCTGCCGAGCATGTGGGCTAGCTGCTGATGTACTAGGGTTAATTTGGTCGTCCTACGTCACAACTCAAAGTTGTGGGCCCTGGAGCTGATATTTTAGCAATGGTGGCTTCAGTGTGTGGTGCAGTGGCAGCCACTCCTCCTTCCCCCTTCAAATAATGTTGGTCTTATTCTTATCTTCACCCTATTTTTAACACACTATATATTACTGCTTTCCACCACTCTTTTTATCACCAGTTAATGCCTTTTCCATGCACAATGCCAATAGCTTTGCACTATATTATCATAGTGTTTTCATCTTCTTCCAAAACCACACTATGGCACTGAAAATTAAGCTAGACAGGCTCCATGTCCTCATCATCTTAGCTTCACAACAAACAAGTAGTACAAATAGAAAGACTGAATGAAAATGCATCATCATCTTACCTAGTTGTTTACTGCTGCTGCTGCGCTGCAGGGGCGGAGGAAGGGGCGCCACCAGTGGAGAGGGTGAGGCCGAGGACGGCGTGGGGCTTGAGGGCCTGCGGTCTGGTGAGGCCAACGAGGTGGTCGTCCCCGACGCCGGCGGAGCTAGGGTTCGGGGAGATGGCGGGCGGCGCTGAGGGGACGGGGCGGTTGAGAGGGGGTAGGGGGGAGGTCGCGGGAGAAGAGAG
>NC_041389.1:463051520-463051912 GCF_002162155.2 Triticum dicoccoides | reverse complement strand
GATCAATGAGGCAGGGGATTTAATTAGTGTACGACTATTCTAATGGCGCACCACCATCTCGTGCGCCATAAGTACGACTATTCTAATGGCGCACCAGCGCTCGGTGCGCCATTAGAATTTTGTTTTAATCTAGCCCACTAGCCCTATCTACAACCTAACCCTATCTACAACAAAACCCACCCAGTAGCCTGACTGGTCAGCACGCAGCACACACACCAGGAGGTCCTGGGTTCGATTCCCAGGCTCCCCAATATTTTTTTATGCATTTTAAATGCTGTTTTTTATATTTATTTGTGTTTAAATATGTTCAAACTTGTTTAAATCATAACAGTAATATTTTTTTATAAAAACAGTAATAATTTTTTAAAAAATATGTTCAAATTTGTTACTTG
>NC_041389.1:463046174-463051120 GCF_002162155.2 Triticum dicoccoides | reverse complement strand
GCGGGGGAGGGTGTGTGGGGGCCGGGTGCTCGTCGGCGGCGGCGGAGCGGGGGAGGGTTGCGGTGGGTCGTCGGCGGCGGTGGAGCTAGCGGGGGAGGGTGCGGGTGGGATTGAGATCGAGATTAAAAAGTGTCCATGAAAATATACACGGTGCGCCATTAGCAGTTTTGCAAAAAAGTAAAAAAAAAATTATATACTAATGGCGCACTGCTTACAAGGTGCGCCATTACTTGGTAGAACTAGTAATGGCGCACTTTGGCACCATGCGCCATTAGAGTGTATGGAAAATTGGAAAAAAAATTCAATACTAGTGGCGCACCGTGTGCCTGGTGCGCCATTAGTGTCTTCCACACTAATGGCGCACCTCCGGCCGGTGCCCCATTAGTATATAGTAGCAGCGCACTGCTTACAAGGTGCGGAATTGGTATCAATCCTATCTATAGCCCTTTTCCTAGTAGTGTCTACCTGATGAGGCACTACTTAGAGGTCCATTACAGTATGGCTGGTGTACCCTATTGAAAGGTGGCTAGGCACTTTCAAGGGCTATATTAGGAACAGATCTAGACCCGAGGGTTCCATTGCAGAGGCCTATATTGCTACAGAAGTGTTGACATTCTGCTCAAAATACATTGAAACAGCTGATCAGCTTAGCAAAGAGGTGGGTGAAGACAATCCCGGGCTCAATGTTTTTGATTATTCTGTTCGAGTTATAGGGAAGAGTCGACAAGAGGGCAAACCTAAAGATTTGGACAAAATGGTTTGGTATGTGTTGAATAACTGTCCTGAGATACTACCTTATATCAAGTAAGTGCAGTACTGCAGCTTATACATCGTAATCTACTAAACTTGCAGCACATTCTTATATATTTAGATGTTTGACGCGATCACTATGTTGTGCAGCATCTACAAAGAGAAGTTACTGCCGCAAAATCCAAGAAACATTGACAAACTGGTTATGGCAGGATTTGCAAAATGGTTCAAGAACCATGTAAGCTTTCGAAGCACACTATCAATTTTTTTAATATATTGAGTACATAAGATGATCATCTTGTCTATTTTCTAACCATAGGTTAAGAAGATGCAGGAGGATGGGCAGGCAGTTGATGATGCCCTTTACTCACTAGGAATGGGTCCTGATACTCGGGTAAGACATTATGAATCTTGCGTTGTTGGAGATGTGCGCTACAACACCCTTTCACGAGACGAAGGCAGGAAGACACAAAACAGTGCCATCATGAGCACGGATACACATGACAAAGAGACAACTGAAATGTATGCTAACATCACAGACATTGTTTAGTTGCAGTATATCTCTGGTTTCGAGGATCATTGGTGTGTGGTTCTGTTGTGCTGTCGTTGGTATAACCTGTTTTCCAGGATCGCAAAACCCAGAGCTGATGATTATTACAAATCCATCAATGTCAAGGCGGCGTACCAGACCAACGAGCCTTTTATTTTGGCAAATCAAGCAACACAGATATTTTTCTTGGAAGACACATTTGCACGTAGCGATGACTGGAGAGTATTGCAAAGGTTTGAGCAGAGGAATTCGTTTAATGAAGTTGCACAACAAGATGATGCTTACACTACTTCTGATGTACAAGATAACACAGATGTTCCTAATATCTTTGAGAACCATCACGTCAATGACGCTGGCGAAAAGATTGCCTGTCGTGCTATGGACATACAAGAGTTGATCAAGAAGAAGCCAACGTTCGAGGACGTTGAGGACGAAGAAGAAGATGACACCATGGGGAATTACGATTCAGACTAATACACATGGTGAAGATGTTGACGCTGCTGCTGCGGATGATGATTACATTGCTTTTGTCGTATTTGCCTATCAGAAGACGTTTTTTATCTACTATGTGAAATTGTGTTTGCTATGACAACTGAAACCTGATGAACTTGTTGTTTAGTATTTTGTTGTGAGAACATCACTTGTTATGTATGCTGATTTGTGTTTGGTGATTGTATGACAACTAAAACATGATGACATTGTTGTTTAGTTGTACTCATATTTGGCTGTGAAACTTGAATTTGATGACATAGTTTGTTGTTGGACTGCAATTTGCTCGACGTCTTCGAATGAGAACAAAGCTGACCCGACAGGGCCTCTGCTATTTATTTATTTATGAGCAAAAGGGGATACCCCCTGATTTCCATTAATAGAAATCATTAGATGTTCACAACACTACGCCCAGCCTGCTACACAGGTTTCATTCATTACTAGTTTCAGCAAAGTGCTCATGTCGTAGCCACTGAATACATCACGAGTGCTACATACACTGCAAATAAAGAGACAATCATCCTACAGAGCACATCGATTTTTCCCATTATCTTCACAAGCTCTTTCATCTCCTCATTACTGTCAAGGCCGTTCAGCAGCTGTTGCTTGGCCATGATCAGAGGAACTACATCTTTAACCTTCTGCTCTGCATCTTCCTCTTCTGGCGTTCCTTCAGTTACTTGTCCAACACCCCAACCTGCTGGTATTGGGATTCCTCGGCTAACCAAATAATCAGCTTAGTTGCATTCCCCCACATCAGCAACTTCCCAGAAATACAAATCACACGAATCTTCCCTTTTCTGCACGAATCAAATTGGAAGATCATCAACCAAACTATTAAAAAAATCAGCAACTAAAAGCAGCAGAACAACACTTAAACATATTATTACCCCATGATTCGGGCATTTGTAGATGACTCGGCCAGGGTTGAGGATTGTGGTTGAGACGCGACGGATGACTCTACGTGATTTGCAGCAGTGGAACCACACTAACGGCAGCGGGTTGCGATGAGCAATCGGCTGCGGTGCGCGTGCTGGCGGGGGTGTGATGAGACCCACAGGCGATGGTACGGGTGGCGACTTGGCGCATATCTGGTTGTTGCCTGCTAAAAAGCAGGTGGATGAGCAGCCAGCGGACATGGTTGCTGCGGCCAGAGCTTCTGATGCTAGGCAGAGTAAGTAGAGAAGAGGAGAAGCGAACGTTGCATATGTCAGTTTCATTACTTGTAGAGTAGCATAGCACCATATATAGTCATAGTCTAGGTTTGGATTCAAACCAGCTACAGGAGCACGTCTCTCTTTTTTCTAAAACTCGGCAACGTCTCTTTACTGGTACACTAGCTTGTTCTGTATGCCTTCCCAAGTCTTTAATTTTCTTTCCCTTTTTTGCAAGGAAGGAAGGAGGACAAAATTGAGAGTTCCTGGGACTCGAACCCAAGACCTCTCGGTTGAAAACCAAGGGTGCTAGTCACTTATGTGGCGAACGTTCCCTGTGAGGAGGACGGAAGACGAACGCATTTTCCTCGCAGTTTTCTTCCTATATATAAAAAAGTATGCTACTTGGTGTCCGCTTAGTCAACAAACGATTGTGCCAACCTTGACCATTGGATTGACATTCAACGTCTGTCGTCTTTCTTCAGTCTCTTCTTCCTCGAGCCGCCAAAGCCAAACCAGCACCGGCGGGACCGCCTATTCCCGCCTTCCACGGCTGGCTGTGATCTTCCCCGGCTCCTGTTCATTCCCGTCCGAGGCCTCACCATTGTCCTCCGCTTTGGTTCGCTCACCACGGCGCCGCCCTCCGGTGTTGTCAACATGGTCAACAACTGAGAGGAATAAGGAGATGACTGTACATGGTGAGGATGACAGTAGGGACCCAGCAGCACGCGCAGTAATTTTGTTTTTCGGGACGGAGAAGGGTATCAACTGGGTTGTGCGGGACCCGTGGCCCATCTATCATTTCATATGTTTAGCACATGACCAGCCCAGTTTGTTTTTTTTCATTCTGAAAAATAGCTAGCCAGCTATTTTGTTTTTTGTAGAATAACCAACATAGGCCCACTTTCTTTTCTACGCCCTGCTGGGCCGGAAATCTTTCAAGACAAGGAGGGATGCATTTTGCCCAGAAAATGGGCTATAAGTAATAAGAAATGGGCTATAAGTAATAAGAAATGGGCTATAAGTAATAATAAATGGGCTGTAAAATGAAAAAATACAGCAAACAGGTAATTAGTTCCAAAATATTGTTTTCTTTCGTATTTTGATATTTTAAATTTCATTGTTTTTGTGCGGGTAAAATTTCATTGAATTTAAATTAAAGTATATTTATATTTAAAATTAATTTGAATCTGGCTAGAAATTTCGGGTTGTATGCTGTTTGGGACAGATTTGGAGGCTGACTTGTGGGTCTACTAGGTTGACGTGTACTTTGGCTTTGTCAACTTAGTCCACAAACGATTCTAGCAGCTGTGACCGTTGGATGTTAATCCAACGGCCGTGCTGCTTCTTCAATATGAACGACTCTAGCTCCCATGACCGTACGATGTCCATCCAACGGCCGTAGTGCTTCTTCAACCTTTGGTCTTCTTGCTCCAGCCACCCAAAGCAGCGCCGGTCGTGCCGCATGCTCCTGTCTCCCGTGGCCGGCTGTGCTGCCGCGGAAGCCTCACCGCCCCCTACTATTCCCACCGCTGGCCAGGCCTTGCGACGACGGCAGCCTCACACCGCAGCCGAACCAGTGAACCCTCATACTCCTCTCCGCGCGGGCTTCCGCTGCCGCGTCTTCTCCGGCTCCGCGTCGTCCCCTTCCTAGGCCTCGCCGTCGTCCACTGCCGTGGTGCTCTCGACGCGGCCTGGTCAACGTGGTCAAGGAACGACTTCCATCGGACGTGGACTGTACGTGGAGAGGCTGACAGCTGGGTCCACGGCCGCAGCAAGAAAGTGCCTCCTTATGACGCAGAAAATAATGATTCCTCCACCTGACAGCTGGGACCCACCGGACGGGCCACTGTATTTCGCGAAAAAAAACATTTCCCCCTGACTGCTGGGACCCACCAGCTACATCTTCACATGCAAGGAAGTGCGTCCGGGCAAAAAAAAATGATTCACCCCCCTGACTGCTGGGACCCACCAGCTACATCTTCGGACGCAAGGAAGTGCGT
>NC_041389.1:462951979-463045880 GCF_002162155.2 Triticum dicoccoides | reverse complement strand
GGCAAAAAAACGATTCGGCCACTGACTGCTGGGACACACCAGCTACATCTTCTTACGCAAGGAAGTGCGTCCGGGCAAAAAAACGATTCGCCCCCCTGACTGCTGGGACCCACCAGCTACATCTTCACATGCAAGGAAGTGCGTTCGAAAAAAAACGATTCGCCCCCCTGACTGCTGGGACCCACCAGCTACATCTTCGCACTCAAGGAAGTGCCTGACAGTCGGGACCCACCTAGTCGAAGCGTATGTAGCGTTGTCATTCTGGTCGCGAACGTGTACATACATACATACTGGACGATGTAGAGGCGTGCATGTCTCGTAGTAGAGGCGCGCACGTAGCATGTACACGTACGAACAGCGGCCAGTGCGCAAGAAAGAAAATACGGCCACGTATGTGTACATACTGGCGGGGTCTCGAACGCCTACTCGCGCATACGTACGGCCAGGGCTCATGTACATGGCTGGGTCGGAACGGAGAAACAGCGTCGTCGTCGTGTTCATGGGGAGCCAACCGGCTGGGTCGGAACGGAATGCATCGTCGTGTTCATCGGGAGGGCTTGGATGGAACAGGCGATGGAAACGAGGCATGGCGTACCACAGAACGGAGGAAACGGCCTTGTCTTCGACCAGCCACGTTCGAAACAGGATCCTGTTCATCGGGAGGGGTGTGGTGTACCGCAAAACGAACGAAGCAGACTTCCTACGGTCGAAACGGGGGTCCTGTTGATCGGGAGGGGTGTGGCGTACCGCAAAACGGACGAAACGGACCTCCTACGGTCAAAACAGGGGTCCTGTTGATCGGGAGGGGTGTGGCGTACCACAAAACAGACGAAACGGACCTCCTACGGTCAAAACGGGGGTCCTGTTGATCGGGAGGGGTGTGGTGTACCGCAAAATGGACGAAATGGACTTGTGTTGGAGCGCTACGGTCGAAACGGGGGTCCTGTTCATCGGGAGGGGTGTGGCGTACCGCAAAATGGGACTCCACGGGATACTGTTCATCTCCACCGTCGACCTCCTCCAGCCTCCACGGGGTACCGTCGACCTCCTCCAGCCTCCACGAGCTCCTGTTCATCCAGCCTCCACCGCGCACTACTCCACCGGCTACTGTTCAACCACCCCTCCACGGGCACCCCTCCACTGTCTACTGTTCATCCAGCCCTCCACACTACAGGGTCCTGTTCATCCACCCCTCCATGGGCACCCCTCCATTGTCTACTGTTCATCCAGCCCTCCACACCACGGGGTCCTGTTCATCCAGAGGCAACGCCACCGCTCACTGTTCATCCAAACCCCCCCGCAACACTCACTTTTCATCCAATCGATCGGCTTCAGTTAGCAGCAATAGCGAAGGAATCGCTCGATCGGGTTCAGTTAACAGCCATCGATCGATCGCTCGGGTTCAGTAAAGTGTAGCCTGCAGTGCAATCGCTCGGGTTCAGTTAGAGCCCAACACATCGCTCGGGTTCAGTTAGAGCCAATGTCTCACACACACGCGCGTACATGTACGAGAGAAACGCGCATTGCTCGGCCCCCGACCTCCCACCGTAACCGGGAACTCCCCGAAATTTTCCTCACCCTCGCTTCTACCATGGTTTTTTCCGTCATGGACGGCCCAAAGAATGTCATGCAGCTGCGTCTCCGGCCCGCCCAGGACGAAAAGCCCATTTTCTATCATGATTTTTTGTCATAGAAGTAGGATCCCACCACATCTATGATGATACCGGTTTTGTCACAATTATCGTCACAGAAGTGTCATATGTATGACAGGAAAAAAATTCGTTCGGCCCAAAATGTCACGGATGTGTCTTTTTTTTGTAGTGGTGCTCGTGTTGCGGTTGAGTTTGGGCCGGTTGTCGCCGTCGCTGAAGCGGCTCCGGTGCTACGGTTGCGGCGCCTGTCAACATACAAGAAAGCTCATCTGTGGTAAGTGAACAGTTGCACGATAAAGAGAAAAACCGGGAGTACAAATCGAAATAACCTGATGAGGTTGCGGCGTCGATAAAGCAGGGCCGGTGGAGTTGAATATGGCATCCGTGGAGCGGGTCCGGTGCAGTGGACGAAGGCTTCAGCGGGCGTGTTGTACAGTCCTTTCGGTGAGGTGGATCTATTGCGGCGGACGAGGGCTTGTATGAAGGGCCAGCGAAGGGGCGGACGAGGGAGTCAGTGAAGGGCCTACGCTGTGGTGGACGAGGGTGCCGGTTAAGAAGATCATGTGCGGTGGACCATGATGGCGGTTGATACGTCTCCGTTGTATCTATAATTTTTGATTGTTCCATGCCAATATTCTTCAACTTTCATATACTTTTGGCAACTTTTTATACTATTTTTGGGACTAACATATTGATCCAGTGCCCAGTGCCAGTTCCTGTCTATTGCATGTTTTTTGTTTCGCAGTAATCCAATATCAAACGGAGTCCAAACGGGATAAAAACGGACGGAGATTTTTTGGAATATTTATGACTTTTGGGAAGTAAAATCAACGCGAAACAGTGTCCGGGGTGGCCACGAGACAGGGGCCACGCCCCAGGGAGGCAGGCGCGCCCTCGGCTCTCGTGGGCCACCCGTATGGCGGTTGACGCTCTTCTTTTGGCGCAAGAAAGCTAATTTTATGAAAAAAAATCTGGGCGAAAGATTCACCCCAATCGGAGTTACGGATCTCCAGATATAAAGGAAACGATGAAGGGGTAGAATCAGGGAACGTAGAAACAGAGAGAAACAGAGAGATAGATCCAATCTCGGAGTGGCTCTCACCCCTCCCATGCCATGGGAGCTAAGGACCAGAGGGGAAACCCTTCTCCCATCTAGGGAGAAGGTCAAGGAAGAAGAAGAAGAAGAAGGGGGGCTCTCTCCCCCTTGCTTCCGGTGGCGCCGGAGCGCTGCCGGGGGCCATCATCGTCACCGCGATCTTCACCAACACCGTCGTCATCTTCACCAACATCTCCATCACCTCCCCCCTTCTATATCCAGCGGTCCACTCTCCCGCAACCCGTTGTACCCTCTACTTGAACATGGTGCTTTATGCTTCATATTATTTTCCAATGATGTGTTGTCATCCTATGATGTCTGAGTAGATTTTCGTTGTCCTATCGGTGATTGATGAACTGCTATGATTGGTTTGAGTTGCATGTTTTATTATTGGTGTTGTCCTATGGTGCCCTCCGTGTCGCGCAAGCATGAGGGATTCCCTATGTAGAGTTTGCAATATTTTTATGATTTGCTTACGGTGGGTTGCGTGAGTGACGGAAACACAAACCCGAGTAAGTAGGTTGTTTGCGTATGGGATAAAAGGGGACTTGATACTTTAATGCTATGGTTGGGTTTTACCTTAATGAATCTTTAGTATTTGCGGATGCTTGCTAGAGTTCCAATCATAAGTGCATAGAATTCCAAGTAAGGGATGATATTTTAGCTTATGCCTCTCCCTCAAATAGAATTGCAATAGTGATTACCGGTCTAGTAACATAGTCAATTGCTTAGGGACAATTTCACAACTCCTACCACCACTTTTCCACACTCGCTATATTTACTTTATTTCTTCTAATCAGCCCCTAGTTTATGTTTACGTGCTCTTTATTTTCCTGCAAACCTATCCTATCACAACTACAAAGTACTTCTAGTTTCATACTTGTTCTAGGTAAAGCGAACGTCAAGCATGCGTAGAGTTGTATCGGTGGTCGATAGAACTTGAGGGAATATTTATTCTATCTTTAGCTCCTCGTTGGGTTCGACACTCTTACTTATCAAAAACTGTTGTGATCCCCTACACTTGTGGGTTATCAAGACCTTTTTCTGGCGCTGTTGCCGGGGAGTCATAGCGTGGGGTGAATATTCTCGTGTGTGCTTGTTTGCTTTATCACTAAGTAATTTTTATTTGATGTTCTTAGTTGTTTTTTATCTTTAGTTATGGGTAGGAAACGTAAAGTACCAAAAAAATTAGTTGTACCTACTGCTCCAATGGTTGAAGAACCACTCAAAATCTATCACACTACTGAAGCTTTTTACTTGGATCATCTTCGATCCCTTTGTGCTCGTGCTGAAACCCAAACTAGCTTAGTTGAGGGCAAATATTTAGATGAGCATGCTTGTTATGTGCGACACCGTATATCTGAAAAAGGGAAACTATTATGGGATCAAATTCAACGTTTGCAATGCTATCCTTGGAATTTATGTGAAATATATGATGTTACTTGTTGTTCTGAAAACCCTAAGAAACACCTTCCCTACCAATGTGAGTTTGATATTGGAATCGTATCTTCGTATGCTAAGGGTGTTTATAATTACTATGATGTTCAACAAATTGAAGAATTTGTTGCTTTTAAGGGTGCTTTTGAAATTGCTTATTTGATTGAAAAGTATGATGCTACTCTTTAAAAATTTGGAAGTTTTGCCATACTTGAATATGGTTATGATAATTATGCTTCTAATGCCTATGTTAAACCATATATTGCGAAATTCTCCGTTGTCCAAGAAGAGACTAATATTTTGCAGGAAGCTATGGAAGAAGAAATTGATGAAACTGTGCGCTCATTGGATGAAAAAGATGATGAGGAGAGCGAAGAACAAAAGGAGGAAGAGCGGATTAGCTACCCGTGCCCACCTTCTAATGAGAGTAACTCTTCAACTCATACATTGTTTAATTTCCCTTCGTGCTTACCGAAGGATGATTGCTATGATGATTACTATGATGATTGCTATGATGATTGTTATGATCCCGTTGATTCTCTTGAAATATCCCCTTTTGATGATGCTTGCTATGCTTGTGGCCAAGATGCCAATATGAATTATGCTTATGGAGATGAACTTGCTATAGTTCCTTATGCTAAACATGAAATTGTTGCTATTGCACCCACGCATGATAGTCCTATTATCTTTTTGAATTCTCCAAACTACACTATATCGGAGAAGTTTGTGCTTATTAAGGATTATATTGATGGGTTGCCTTTTACCATTGCACATGATGATTTTGATGAATGTAATATGCATGTGCTTGCTGCTCCTACTTGCAATTATTATGAGAGAGGAACTTTATCTCTACCTCTCTATGTTTCCAATATGATAGAATTGCAAGAAACTGTTTATACTATGTATTGGCCTTTACTTTGTGTGCATGAATTGTTCTTTTATGACATGCCGATGCATAGGAAGAGAGTTAGACTTCGTTGTTGCATGATATATGTTACTTTGTGCTCACTACTAAATCACAAATCATTGTTAATTAAAATTGGCTTTCATATACCTTGGGATCCGGGTGGATTCATTACTTGAGCACTAAATGCCTAGCTTAATGGCTCTAAAGAAAGCGCTGCCAGGGAGACAACCCGGAAGTTTTAGAGAGTCATTTATTCCTGTTGAGTTCTTTCATATAGTTTAAAAACTAAAAAATAAAGAGGGGAACCTAAAAACTTTTCAAAAAGGAAAGTGAAAGTGAGAAAGACAAGCATTGTTGAAGTGGGAGCTAGCCTTGAACTTTGTTCATGCTCACGGAAACTTTGTGAATCTTGATTACAGAAACTTTTCATCAAAAATAATTATCCCCTTGTACAATTACATTGTATTATAAAAATAATGTGCCAAGGTTTGCCTTTAGGATGTTTACAATGATTGTTGGTTTGTACGGTGGAGGACAGAAACTTTGGATGTAGTGCGTGATTTTACATTTTTATCTGGAACGTCAATTGGTTCTGATTATTTTTGCACTGTCTTTATATACAACTTGTTTATTTTTTCTAATTTTGGTAGAATTTTTGGGGTACCAGAAGTATGGTGGATGTTCAGATTGCTACAGAATGTTCTGTTTTTAGCAGATTCTGTTTTTGATGCATAGTTTGCTTGTTTTGATGAAGCTATCAATTTATATTAGTGGATTAAGCCATGAAAAAGTTATATTACAGTAGACACAATGCAAAACCAAAATATGAATTGGTTTGCTACAGTACTTAGAGTGGCGATTTGCTTTATTATACTAACGGATCTTACCGAGTTTTCTGTTGAAGTTTTGTGTGGATGAAGTGTCTAAACGAGGAGGTCTCGATATGAGGAAAAGGAAGAGAGGAAAGAGCTCAAGCTTGGGGATGCCCAAGGCACCCCAAGTAAATATTCAAGGATACTCAAGCGTCTAAGCTTGGGGATGCCCCGGAAGGCATCCCCTCTTTTTTCAACAAGTATCGGTATGTTTTCGTATTCGTCTTGTTTATGCATTATGTGCAAGTCTTGGAGCGTCTGTTGCATTTAGTTTTCATTTTTCATTTATGCACCATGATGGTATGAGATAGTCCTTGGTTGATTTATAGAATTCTCATTGCACTTCACTTAAATCTTTTGAGTATGGCTTTATAGAATGCTTCATGTGCTTCACTTATATCATTTCAAGTCTGGATTGCCTATTTCTCTTCACATAGAAAACCGCCATTTGTAGAATGCTCTTTTGCTTCACTTATATTTGTTAGAGCGTGGGCATATCTTTTGTAGAAAGAATTAAACTCTCTTGCTTCACTTATATCTATTTAGAGAGATGACAGGAATTGGTCATTCACATGGTTAGTTATAAAACCCTACATAAAACTTGTAGACTGCTGAATATGACATGTTTGATTCATTGCAATAGTTTTGCGATATAAAGATGGTGATATTAGAGTCATGCTAGTGGGTGGTTGTGGATTGTAGAGACACTTGTGTTGAGGTTTGCAAGTCCCGTAGCATGCACGTATGGTAACCATTGTGTGACAAATTTGAAGCATGGGGTGTTTCTTTGATTGTCTTCCTTATGAGTGGCAGTCGGGGACGAGCGATGGTCTTTTCCTACCAATCTATCCCCCTAGGGGCATGCGTAGTAGTACTTTGCTTCGAGGGCTAATAAATTCTTGTAATAAGTATATGAGTTATTTATGACTAATGTGAGTCCATGGATTATACGCACTTTTACCTTTCCATCATTGCTAGCCTCTTCGGTACCGTGCATTGCCCTTTCTCACCTTGAGAGTTGGTGCAAACTTCGCCGGTGCATCCAAACCCCGTGATACGATATGCTCTATCACACATAAGCCTCATTATATCTTCCTCAAAACAGCCACCATACCTACCTATCATGGCATTTCCATAGCCATTCCGAGATATATTGCCATGCAACTTCCATCATCATCATATACATGACTTGAGCATTTATTGTCATATTGCTTTGCATGATCGTAAGATAGCTAGCATGATGTTTTCATGGCTTGTCCGTTTTTTTATGTCATTGCTACGCTAGATCATTACATATCCCGGTACACCGCCGGAAGCATTCATATAGAGTCATATCTTTGTTCTAGTATCGAGTTGTAATATCGAGTTGTAAGTAAATAAAAGTGTGATGATCATCATTATAGAGCATTGCCCCATGTAAAAAAAAGGAAAGGCCAAAGAAGCCTAAATAAAAAAGGGGGCCAAAGAAGCCCACAAAAAAGAAAGAAAAAAAGAAAAAAAAAGAAGAAAAAGAAAGAAAAAGAAAAGGGGCAATGTTACTATCCTCTTTCCACACTTGTGCTTCAAAGTAGCACCATGTTTTCCATATAGATTGTCTCCTATGTTGTCACTTTCATATACTAGTGGGAATTTTCATTATAGAACTTGGCTTGTATATTCCAACGATGGGCTTCCTCAAATGCCCTAGGTCTTCATGAGCAAGCAAGTTGGATGCACACCCACTTAGTTTTCAGTTTGAGCTTTCATATACTTATAGCTCTTAGTGCATCCGTTGCATGGCAATCCCTACTCCTCGCATTGACATCAATTGATGGGCATCTCCATAGCCCTTTGATTAGCCGCGTCGATGTGAAACTTTCTCCCTTTTTGTCTTCTCCATATAACCTCCATCATTATATTCTATTCCACCTATAGTGCTATATCCATGGCTTGCGCTCATGTATTGCGTGAGGGTTGAAAAAGCTGAAGCGCGTTAAAAAGTATGAACCAATTGCTCGGCTCGTCATCAGGGTTGTGCATGATGGGAGCATTTTTGTGTGACAAAAATGAAGCATCGCCAAACTATATGATTTTGTAGGGATAAGCTTGCTTTGGCCTTGTTGTTTTGAAAATACATGATTGCTTTATTGGTACGCTCGAAGTATTATCATTTTTTATGTCAAATGATAGACTATTGCTTTGAATCACTCTTGTCTTAATATTCATGCCATGATTAGACATATGATAAAGATTATGCTAGGTAGCATTCCACATCAAAAATTATCTTTTTATCATTTACCTACTCGAGGACGAGCAGGAATTAAGCTTGTGGATGCTGATACGTCTCCGTCGTATCTATAATTTTTGATTGTTCCATGCCAATATTCTTCAACTTTCATATACTTTTGGCAACTTTTTATACTATTTTTGGGACTAACATATTGATCCAGTGCCCAGTGCCAGTTCCTGTCTGTTGCATGTTTTTTGTTTCACAGAAACCCAATATCAAACGGAGTCCAAACGGGGTAAAAACGGACGGAGATTTTTTTTGGAATATTTATGATTTTTGGGAAGTAAAATCAACGTGAAACAGTGTCTGGGGTGGCCACGAGACAGGGGGCCGCGCCCCAGGGAGGCAGGCGCTCCCTGGGCTCTCGTGGGCCACCCGTAAGGCGGTAGACGCTCTTCTTCTGGCGCAGGAAAGCTAATTTTATGAGAAAAATCTGGGAGAAAGATTCACCCCAATCGGAGTTACGAATCTCCGGATATAAAGGAAACGTTGAAGGGGTAGAATCAGGGAACGCAGAAACAGAGAGAAACAGAGAGATAGATCCAATCTCGGAGGGGCTCTCGCCCCTCCCACGCCATGGGAGCCAAGGACCAGAGGGGAAACCCTTCTCCCATCTAGGGAGAAGGTCAAGGAAGAAGAAGAAGATGGGGGGCTCTCTCCCCCTTGATTCCAGTGGCGCTGGAGCGCTGCCGGGGGCCATCATCATCACCGCGATCTTCACCAACACCGCCGTCATCTTCACCAACATCTCCATCACCTTCCCCCTTCTATATCCAGCGGTCCACTCTCCCGCAACCCATTGTACCCTCTACTTGAACATGGTGCTTTATGCTTCATATTATTTTCCAATGATGTGTTGCCATCCTATGATGTCTGGGTAGATTTTCGTTGTCCTATCGGTGATTGATGTATTGCTATGATTGGTTTGAGTTGCATGTTTTATTATTGGTGCTGTCCTATGGTGCCCTCCACGTCGCGCAAGCGTGAGGGATTCCCGCTGTAGGGTTTGCAATATGTTTATGATTTGCTTATGGTGGGTTGCGTGAGTGACGGAAACACAAACCCGAGTAAGTAGGTTGTTTGCGTATGGGATAAAAGGGGACTTGATACATTAATGCTATGGTTGGGTTTTACCTTAATGAATCTTTAGTATTTGTGGATGCTTGCTAGAGTTCCAATCATAAGTGCATAGAATTCCATGTAAGGGATGATATGTTAGCTTATGCCTCTCCCTCAAATAGAATTGCAATAGTGATTACCGGTCTAGTAACATAGTCAATTGCTTAGGGACAATTTCACCACTCCTACCACCACTTTTCCACACTCGCTATATTTACTTTATTGCTTCTAATCAGCCCCTAGTTTATGTTTACGTGCTCTTTATTTTTCCTGCAAACCTATCCTATCACAACTACAAAGTACTTCTAGTTTCATACTTGTTCTAGGTAAAGCGAACATCAAGCATGCGTAGAGTTGTATCGGTGGTCGATAGAACTTGAGGGAATATTTATTCTATCTTTAGCTCCTCGTTGGGTTTGACACTCTTACTTATCGAAAACTGTTGCGATCCCCTACACTTGTGGGTTATCAGCGGTCAAGGAGATCTGGAGCGGTGGACAAGCTAGTCGCTGAAGCGGCTCCGGTGAAGTGGTGAGTTGGCAGTTGGGGGTTCCAAGGTGCGGAAGGTAGATCCGGCGGGTTGTGAGGTCCACCGCTGCAACGGAGGACTAGATTCGGTGTCTTGCCGTGGTTGGGGGGGTCAGAGAGGGGAAGGGGAGGGGCTCTGGGGAAGAATATTGGGGGCAAAGAGGGGAAAACAATGGAGTTACCAAAGCAGCCCTTTTCCGTTCATGTGGCAGGGGTAAAACAGGAATATCGTAGGGCTAAACTTTCGGGCGCGTGATATTTAGATGTGAGCGGTGTCGGTGTCAAAACCGGCGGATCTTGGGTAGGGGGTCCCGAACTGTGCATCTAAGACTAATGGTAACAGGAGGCGGGGGACACGATGTTTACCCTGGTTCGGGCCCTCTCGATGGAGGTAATACCCTACTTCCTGCTTGATTGATCTTGATGATATGAGTATTACAAGAGTTGATCTACCACGAGATCAGAGAGGCTAAACCCTAGAAGCAAGCCTATGGTATGATTGCTGTTGTGTCCTATGGACTAAACCCTCCGGTTTATATAGACACCGGAGGGGGGCTAGGGTTACACAGGGTCGGTTCACAGAGAAGGATATCTACATCCGTATCGCCAAGCTTGCCTTCCATGCCAAGGAGAGTCCCATCCGGACATGGGATGAAGTCTTCTATCTTGTATCTTCATAGTCCAACAGTCCGGCCAAAGCATATAGTCCGGCAGTCCGGATACCCCCTTATCCAGGACTCTCTCAGTAGCCCCAGAACCAGGCTTCAATGATGATGAGTCCGGCGCGTAGATCGTCTTCGGCATTGCGAGGCGGGTTCCATCTCCGAATACTCCAAGATAAATTCCGAACACAAGGACCGTGTCCGGCTCTACAAGATAAATTCCATATACCACCATAGAGAGAATAATAATCCACAAATCTAATCTGCTGACAACTCTTTGAAAAGTGACATCACGCCATGGTCCGGTTTTTATTCGAATCGTTTCTCACAACCTGCTTCTGCACATATTGCGAGGCGGTTTCTTTGGCACGTCTTGTCAAAGCAGAGATCGTGTCCCCTTAATGCGGGATCCTATTCAATACGGGCGTGGGTAACCCAACCGTACCATCAATTACGGTGAGTGGGGAACGAGCGGGTCTAATAGGCAAGCGGGGAGGCATAAAGTTTCATCGCCTCTATAAAGGAGAAAGGCCTCCTCCATTCTACCCACGCCTTCTTCTCCCTCTGCTCGCCCCTCTCCTTTCGCTCGAGCACTATCGCCCAAGCATTCATCTTCCCCTCCAACAAAGGTCCATCGAGAATGTCTGGATCTGGAGCAGGAGGCAAGTGGATGGCCTCCTCCGTCCAGGAGAAGGATATTAAAAAGCTGCGGGCGGCTGGATATCTCGCCAAGAGAATCGGCCATCGTCTTCCAACGGCGGGACAGATTGTCCCTACTCCAGAGCCCCATGAGAGAGTCGTTTTCCTCCCCCATTTAGTCTGCGGGCTTGGGTTTCCCCTTCACCCTTTTGTTCGCGGCATCATGTACTACTACGGGATTGATTTTCACGATCTATCCCTCAATTCTTTCCTCAACATTTCGACGTTTATCATCGTGTGCGAGGCCTTTCTCCGTGTCTCTCCGCACTTCGGGCTCTGGCTCAAGATCTTCAATGTGAAGGCCAAAGTGGTGAATGGTGAAGATGTCGAGTGCGGAGGTGCCATGGTGAGCAGGATGCCCAAGGTCACATGGCCGACGGGTACTTTCAATGACTCTGTCAAGCAGTGGCAGCAACAGTGGTTCTATATCACTGAGCCGCGCGGCAAAAAGTGGGCCGCTGCTCCTGAGTTCCGATCTGGAGCCCCTTTGCGGCTCACGTCCTGGCCCAAGAAGGGCGTGAACTGGTCGTCGTCCTGGCCCAAGAAGGGCGTGAACCGGTGGTCGTCCGGTGAACTGCCAGGTATGGAGGACTCGTTAGGTGTCAAAGGTATGGGAGTCTCATTAGGCTTGTTGATGTGGTCCAGGTGATGCTGGTTCGCCTGATCCTTCCTTGTCAGCATAGAGGATGTGATTTTTGGGAGTATGACCCGGCCGAGCACCAGACCCTGCGGGAGCTTTTCGGCTCCTCGCACAAAGACATCCGGAAGGTGCTCTTCAAGTATGGAAAACCATGGCCGGACTCTGCCGCTGACCGCGGTTACCAATTGTCCCACCCCGCCTGTCCGGTAAGTCGTCATTATGCCCTGGCTATCCGTATATTTTATTGATATGTCCCGAAGGAGATGTTGTTTAACGTGCTTTTCCACGATCACCTCAGGGATGGACGAAGAAGGCGGAGCGGATTCATTGTCCGGCCCCACTGCCGGAAGAACCGGCAGGACCTCTTCTGACAAAGATGTTGGTCCCAGCTCCTTACAAGACGCCGAAGAAGGAGGCCAACAAAAAGGCCAAGGAGACCAGGGGCGGTCTCCGTCGTCGTGGTGCTTCGGACACGAAGTCCGAAGATTCTAGTGACCATCCCTCCTCCGGTAAGGAGGAGGAAGAGGATGAGGAGGAAGAAGAGCCCGAGTCCCCTACGAGGGGGAGGAAGAAAAGGACGGCCTCTTCATCCTTAGAGGCGGATTCGCCTAAGAGGGGAAGAACATCCATCCCCGAGGCATCCACCACGGCTACCGATAGCAGCCTGGAATGGGATCCCAGGGCCCAGCCCCTAGTAAACTCGTAAGTGCATGAAATCCAAACACATTCACGCATCCCAATTCTTTACTAAAGTGTAGTATTTTGATTTGCACCGTGCTTTTTATAGTTCGGCAAGATCTCCTGCCCAACAGGCCTCGTCGGAGGACTCGTTGAGCTGTGATGCCTTGGAGAGCGAGACACCTCCCAGGGCCCCTTCCCCAAAGCCTGGTTGTGACACCGAGGTGTCGTCCAAGAAGGACATGAGCCAGGGAGGGCGCACCTCGAGGGCCGGACACGCGGGAGCGGCGATTCCCATGAACGTCAATGGCGGGGGCAATCGCGAATTCAGCCCATAGCCGGACACGGTCCTGGAGACCCTTAAGGCTCCGGGGTCAGGCAGGCAGCCCCTCTTGACTAGAGGGCACGATCCTGCTCCACCTGCGACCTCCGTCCAACCAAAGGTGTCGGGCGGCCTATTGACAACACTGGAGAGTGTGTCCATCACTGATGAACACCGTGCCCTTGTGGGCGTGGTGATAGAAAAGATTCAGGCCGCCGAGAGAGGACTGAATGAATCCTGCATCAGCCTTATAAAAGGCTTGGAGGTATGTTTGTTAGGAGATTGTCATAGTATAGATAGCAGCCCCTGATGCACCGTTCAGAGAGGACAGGAACCGGACAGGGGATCCAAGCTCTGTCCGCAGGAGACTCAGCTAATGACATAGATTTATTGAATTATGAATCAGGCGTCTGCGACGACTGCCACCTCTCATACTGCGGAGGTGTCCGGACTCAAGCAGAGTGTGGAGCGGGCCGAGGAGGAACTCGGCCAAGTGAAGAAACAGCTGGAGGATAAACAAGGTATGTTTTGAAACCTTTAGTAAATTTTAGCACAAGTAAGTAGTTGTGTCTATCTTAAAGCATATATATCGCGCACTCCAGGTGCAGATGCCGAAATTGAGGCGCTCAAGAGGGATGTTGCCTTGGCCGAAAAGAAGGCAGCCCGGAGCAGGCTCTCCGCGAAAAGCATGAGGTGAGGGTCGTTGAAGCTGAGCGAGAGCTTCAGGAATCCGTAAAGAAAAGCGAGAGTTTGGAGCAGAGTCTATCATTGAAAGAATCCGAACTCACCCAAGCTCTCAAGTCCGCGAATAATGCTCGGGAGGAAGCCCAGGCTGCTCTGAAGGATATTTAGGAGGCGCGGAAGATTGCGGCTGGTAATGGTTTTTTTTTGTTCAAAGCGCCTTGCGCCTTTGCAGGGGAGATTCACGGTGACCCATTGAATCCGAATTTTTTCAGGGGCGTTTGCGGATCTGCCGCGCAGCATATCTGACACTGCCCAATTCTGCCGAGCTGAGAAGAAGGACACTACGGAGAAGCTCTTATGGTCGCAGTATTTGGCGCCGAATTATCCGGTGCCGTTTGTCGACCAGCTGAAACAGCTGGTCGAACTGCATCAGGCGGCCGAACTAGCCGTGAAGGATTTGGATATCCGGCTATGGCCCGCCGAGCCCATACCGAGTAGTTTCTTTGGGCTCGTGAAGAGGATTGTGGGTGCATTTCCTCGGCTGGACGTCATCAAGCGGTCGGTTTGCATAGACGGGGCACGAATGGTGTTTACCCGTGCGAAAGTGCATTGGGGGAAGCTTGATGCTGAGAAGCTGATGACCGAGGGGCCGCCGGAGGGAAAGGAGCACTGCAAGCCTGAATTGTATTATGACGGTGTCCTGAAAGGGGCCCGCCTCATGGCTGAGCAATGTGCAAAAGACATTATTTTTCCCTGAGAGCAGTTATGTTATCCCTTGGAAGGAGAAACAGAGTCACTAATATGTATGTGCCTGTTATGTGTAAATTTTTATTCCTGCGCGGCCGTTTAATATGTTAGTCTTGAGAGTTGGCCAGTCGTCGGCTTCTGCCCCCACATAGGAACTACAGGGGTGTTCGGGATACACCTGAACACTCTTTATCCCATTCTTGGGTCCATGAAGGAGGTGTTCAGCACAACGAACCAGGCAATCGGACTATAGGTCTTTATTACTCTCACTTAGCCATAGGAATTCGAGTATGGGAGGCGCAGCCCCTCATGTTCGGAAGACCGCATGAGGGGCTCTATTAGCGCTTGATCGGTGGACCGATCCTTCGCACGCTGCATTTTATTATGGCATTATGCGGAATAAATCCTTAAAGATTTTACAACCTCTTGAACAGCTGATCAGTTCTCGCCTAATCATGACAGTCGGTTTTCGGCTTTCTCTACTGAGGTGTTCGTCCGGCAGAACCGGGACACAATCGCAGTAGTTCTCCCAGCGCTACCTTATACGATATTGCGGAACGTAAGGTACCAAAACATGGGAGCCGGGCAAACCCAACCAATGACCCAAGACATGATTCGGAACTGATGCATATAATGCTATAAGTTCAGGGTGCGGAACGACCGAGAAGGTGTTCGGACTTTAATCGTCGTAGTACGAGTGCAATGAAGCCCCTGGCGTTTAAAGGCATAACACGATGTTCGGATGCTGTTATGACAAAATGTCGTTGAGAAATAGTAGCAGATAAGCGTCAAATGACTCTACATGCTGTATTTAAGTAATATGTCTATGCGTATGAGTACGGTGCATGTTATAAAAGAGAGGCGTGGCGACAGAACCTGTTGGGGCCGGGCGGTGTTTTAGCTGTGTGCGAGTCCGGAGGAATATCTGAATTGTATTCAGGTGGGGTGGAGATTCCCCTTGTGTGCGTCCGAGCTGATCCAAGTCGCCAGTCCAGTTATGCGTGAAGGCAAACCTGCAAATAATGCTTGAAAGGCGTGTGTGAGCAGTGGCCGAGCCGTGGGACGTGACCCGTCCAGCTTATGCTGAAGGATCTGTATGAGCTATGATCAGGCTGGGTGTAACATCCCAATTTTCCTAAATTAGGATGTTATTAGATCATACAAATGCATACCATATTTTCCATGCATTGGTTGCTCTTCTGCAATATTCTTTTCATTATGCAACTAAAGGCAATTTATTGGAGTGGAGATAACATGACTTCTCCCCTGTTTAAAAATGTTCATAATGTCAAGAATATTATTTCCAGTTCATCTGTTATGTTCTGGTATTTTTGTTAGTCTCCAAAGTATTTGATTTGACTGTTTTGTTGCTGTTTGTGTGGCCTATTGCATAAAAATAATTTTCCAAAATTGCATTAGGTGAGGAACTAGTGTTCCTGTAGTTTATTTTAGTAGTACTAGCAAATTTGCCCGTGCGTTGCAACGGGAGAAAAAATATTAGATTTTTTGAGGGTAAAAGTATTAGATTATACAGGTGGGATAGATATAAAAAAAGTCGGAATCAAATGCCCGGATGAGATAAGGACTTTTAAAATGTCATTTCACAAACTATGCCCGAGTGATGTCATGATGAGGTAAGATACTTTTAAAGAGTCATTTGAAAAAATGTGATGCTCTTATCACGACTTGATCTCCTAAGACACCACAACGAAAAAAATCCACTGAGCAAACTGCATTGATGGACAATGTCTGAGCTAGACTGATAAATGATGTGTCTCACCCTGACCTAGAGTAGTGGTGTTTCTCATAATCAGTATTATCACGCCAGAATAGACATAGTTGTGTACGGAGGCAAAATAGAAATTCAGTTAGTTTCATATAGCTTACAAAAAGTAACCCACAGAAAGTTGTGTCAATTTTAGGAGGCTCAACGTTGTACAAGTTAGGAAAACCTTTTTTTACCCGACGCAAGGGACTAAATAAAATCATAAAATGACCTCTACAGATCTCCTAATAAAACTTGAATGTAAGCGACGGTTCGTTATGTACATTATTTATGGATCTATTTCAATTTTGTGAACATATTCTAAAATTTATGGACATTTTTTTTAAACTCCCAAATATGTTTTGAATAATATTATTTTAGAAAGCATGAACATTTCTCATTTCATGACATTTATTTGAAATCGTGATCTTTTTTGTAATATACGAACATTTTTTTGTAATCGCGATCATTTTATGAGTTTTCAAATATTTTTTGAATTCACAAACAATTTATGATTTCTCAACTTTTTTAAACTCACAACTTTTAAAATTTGATTATTTTATAAATCAAAAATTAATTTTAAAAAGGAAAAACTAAAAGAAAAATGAGAAATTAAAAAGGAAAAAACAAAATAGGAAAACTATGTGCTACCACCTAAAACTGAGCCGGCCCATTAATTAGGGAAGTATGTGAGTTTGCGATAGAAAAAAAAGGAGAGAAAGGAGGTAGTGCTAGGGGTCGAACTCTGGTATCCCACGGGCAGTGCGGCGATCACAGCCACTGCGCTACTGGGGTGATCCTGTTGTATAAATGTAGCGGCATCTAATTACACGAAACCGAGCGCGATTTTAAAAAAAGAAGCGAACCGTTTTTTCCACTTACGGGTGGCATAGTGGGTAATTTATGCCAACTTCGGGGGTAATTTTAATGACGGACGACAGAAACCCAATTTTCTTTATTATTAGGTAAAGATAAAGATACATTTTACTGTGTGTCTACGTATTTTTATTTAGTTTTTATACTGTTGTTTTATTTTTTAGTTATTACTTCTGTAGTTTTTGTTTTAAAAGGAGAAACACCAGCCGGCCGGCCAGCCAGGCCAGCCAGCCAGCTAGCACTGCCCGCAGCCCAGCTCCCACCGCTGCGGCCTAGTTCCCCACCCGCGGCCCACTTTCCGCGAAGCGGTACGCAGCAGCGCCGCCCGTGCCCGACCCGCATCGCCCGACCCGCGCCCCTGTTCGTCCCCTCCACCGAGCCGGACACCGCGCGCGCGCATGCCGAGGCCGAGCCAGATCGTTCTGCGCCCCTGCTCGACCCTGTGCACGCCCGAGACCCCGTACGCGGGCAAAAGCCCTCGAGGAAACCCCGCACCCCCTTCTCGATCTTCCCCGCTGCCGCATGCCTCGATTAGGGCAAAGCGCATCTCGCGAGGAGCTCCGCCGTACGCCGCCGTTCGCCGGGCGATTTCGCCGTCGTAAGTGCACTTGGAGCCGCTCCGCCTGCTTCCTTAGTTTTTCCCGCTCAAAGCCGCCCTCGCCTAACGTCTTTGTGATGCCGAAAACGCAGCAGAGCGAGAGGAACAAGCCGGCCGACTTCACCGGAGCTCGCCGGAGTTCACGTCTTCGCCACCGGTGTTCGAGGACGCCCCGTCGGCCTTTAACCCCACCAACGCCTCCACCACTCAACGCCGCACCCGTCCGTCCCTTCAGCTTCGCCGGAGACCCACCGGAGGAGCGCCGCCGCCGACGCCCGAAGCCACCGCCGTTTTTCCTCTGTTTCCGGTGAGCACGCACACACAGCAAACCCCGGCCAATCACAAGCTGACACGTGGCAATTTGCTACAGGAACAGCACGGGAGTTCGCTACAGGACCAGGAGATTTCTGTTTCTTTTTGTTTTTCACAGATTTTCATCCAACATTCTTTTAGCTATATCTTTTATTCTATAAGTCCAATTTAGGTAATTCTTTTTCCTGTGATCTCACGAAAACCAGCACATTATCACAGTACCAACTTTGCACATGTCTGCACTTTTCAAATTTGAATTCGTTTGAATTTGAAATAAACCTTCCGGAGGTCTTAACGTTCAAACCGCTTATCGGAATCAAGTGATTCTTTTTGTGTTGTGACCGTAGTGCAATTTAGGTGCTGTTAAGCTTCTGTTGTTGAGTTTTAAAATTTATTTTCTTGCTGTTGGTTTTGTTTTGATTCTTTTCGTGTTCCGGTGATTGATTTGTTGAATTGTGTGAAACGTGTAGATTGTCCGAAGTGCGACGCGAACTATTGTCAGAAGTGTGACCTTCTGAATCAGAACCAAGGCAAGTTACATGTTGATCATCCTTTACCTATTGTTTTCTATGCATGTAGTTATATCACACTATAAATATCTGCATGTATAGGATTACTATATTATTTTGCTATATGTTGTTGAGCTATCTTCCCGTCTTTTGCAAAATCGTGGTAGTTGTAGTTTGCTATGCTTTGTAGACGGGGGTGGTTCGTGTATACATTGAGTTTATGTGAGGATTACATATTTAACTAAATTGAGTAGTAATTGAGGATTTAATTCACCTCTGGGCGGAAGTGGTATTGCTTGGTGTTTGAGGGAAGGCATCATGGGGTCTTGCACCTTTTCTAAGGCCTTGCACCCATGAGAGTGCACCCTAAGTGGAATGCCGCCCAGGTTCAAAAAGATCAGACAGACTTAGTGACTAGTAGCTTCCATGTGCGGCCACTGGCTATATGGGCTCTGGCTTAGTTGATCAGTTGTTGGGACCCTTGCCCAGACAGTGTCGACAGATGTAGCTTATGTAGGTGGGATGTGGCCGTCAGGTGGTTAAGGGAACCTCTTCTGAAAGACTTTGTCTCAATTTTCGGATTGGGTCCAGTGGGTAAAGCATACTAAACTCTGCAGAGTATTAAAACTAATCATGATTAGCCGTGCCCCCGGTTATGGGTAAATTTGAGCCACTATGCCATTACAGTTGTTGGATGATCTTGACAGATGTGACACTTAATAATAATTGTGGGCAACTTAATAAAAGGGTAGGTTGGAGTTGATTTTTGCCAACTCAACCTTGTGTATTTAATGGTAGGAGCAAAGAACTAAATTAAAATATGACTAATAGGTAGTTATGAGGACAAAATCAGCTTTCTGCAAAATAAACCCTCAAGCCTTCCTTTGTTGTACTATGCATATACATGTAGTTCTGTTATTATTACTCCTGTGTAACTTGCCAATACATTCAAAGTATTGACCTATATGGCTGCAACGTCTCATGTTGCAGGATATTCAGATGAAGAGTAAGGTACCGTTAGGGTCGCGAGTCTGCACTCAGCATCGCCAGTGGGCTATGATGGGACTCATCGTTATTTGCTGCTACATTTCCGCTGTTTGATTGAATAAAGCTAGCCAAGTGCTATGAAGATTGTTTTATTTTATATATTCTGGATCATACGATGTAATAAATGATGCACTTGCTATTCTAGTATTCATCTATACTGTGTGTGCTAGCGAGTTCGATCCAGGGACTAGCACGGTAAGCACAGAGACTCAAATCCTTCGAGATTTGGTCGTTACAGATGGTATCAGAGCAGTGTGTTGACTGTAGGACGTGACCCTAGAAAATGGATTAGAAAAGCCATAGGAGTGAAAATTATTTTATCAACTAGCTATCTTTCTTACTGTTTATTAGTTAAGCCCTCAAGTTTGTTGCCAGTTAAGTAGGAACTAGTGCTGAGACCACCATTCATGTTTGTTTTATATTGCAACGTTATCGTGTTAGCGTATCTGATTATGTCCACTTTTGTGGTATGAAGATACTAGATTGTTTGCTTGATTGGTAGTTGTTTGTTAAATTGCTTAGTGTCGAAATTATTCGACTATATATATATAAAAAATATTATCATATTTGTTTGTTGTTGTTTGTTGTTTGTTTGTTTGTGTTATTCATTGTTGTGTTTTGTTGGCTTGATCATATTATGCATATGGGTAGAATATATTTATATCTACATAGTCCTTGGCCCTATTATATCTATAACTCATCTATGCTTGCCCACCAGATGCTGCCGAGGCGTGACACTAGACGCACTGCTACAGGAGGAGACAACAATGGAAATGATGTACCGCCATACATGCAGCAGTTGCTTCAGGGACAGGCTCAGTTGTTCCAGTTGCTTGCTCAGAACATGGGAAACAACAACAATAACAACAACAATCCACCGCCGCCACCACCTGTGGATATGCTTACCAGGTTCTTGAGGTTGAATCCTCAGAGGTTCTCCAGTTCCCCTGAACCTATTGTGGCTGATGATTGGCTCCGTGCAGTCAATAAGAATCTGGATACGGTTGGATGCACAGATGCAGAGAGGGTGAGGTTTGCCTCACATTTGTTGGAGGGTCCTGCCGCAGCTTGGTGGGACAACTTCTTGGTCACTTAACCCATTGCTACTATCACTTGGGTGCAGTTTCAGACAGCTTTCCGTGCTGCACATGTGTCTGCTGGTGCTATGAGTTTGAAAAAGAAGGAGTTTCGCAGTTTGCGCCAGGGAGGTCGCACAGTTAATGCGTATGTGGACGAATTTAATAATCTTGCATGTTACGCTCCTAATGATGTTAACACTGATGCAGCTAGGCAGGAGAAATTCTTGGAGGGCCTAAATGATGAGTTGAGCCTTCAGTTGACAGTGGCCACTTTTAGGAATTGCTAGGATTTGACTGATAAGGCTATTGTTCTAGAGGGAAAGCAACAGGCCATAGAGAATCGCAAGAGGAAGTACAACAATAATAACAGGTATAATTCAGGACCACAGCAGAAGCCACGCACTTCATATCATGGTAATGGAGGTAATGGACATAATCATCTTGGAGGAAATGATCATAATCATCATGGAGGGAATGGCCACAACCATAATGGCCACCATCATCATAATGGGCACAAGAGTAACAATGGTAATGGCAGAGGTAATGGTAATGGTAATGGCAATGGAGGGAACAATAACCAGAACCACCAGGTTACACGTGCGCCAAGGGATTTGAGTCAGGTGCAGTGCTTCAGGTGTAAGGCTATGGGGCACTATGCCACAGATTGCCCGGGGGCGAAGAACTCAGGATCCAGCAAGCCAAACCCCTTCCAAAAGGGTCATGTCAACCATGTTAATGTTGAGGAGGTTTATAATGAACCTAATGGAGTGATTGGTAAGTTCTTGATTAATTCAGTACCTGCGCTTGTTCTTTTTGATACTGATGCATCGCATTCATTTATTTCGAAGGTATTTGTTGATAAACATGGATTGCCAACCAAAACCCTTAGTATGCCTATTAGAGTGAGTTCCCCAGGAGCTGAGATGATAGCAGGTGTTGGTTGCCATTAGTTGACTTTGTCTATTGGGAAGCACGAGTTTCCTACAGATTTGATTATATTGAAGTCACAAGGTCTGGATATTATTTTGGGCATGGATTGGTTGCAGTTATATAAATGTCGTATTGATTGTGCCAGTCGATCTATTACTCTCAATGCACCAGGAGGGAAGAGGATCAAATATGTGTGTAAGTATAAGCATAATCAGGTGCAGGTGAACTCTCTTAAGGGGGGTAGCCTGGAAGAGGTGCCAGTTGTGAGGGATTATCCAGATGTGTTTCTAGAGGAGTTGTCAGGTATGCCACCAGATAGAGATATTGAGTTTCTTATTGATTTAATACCAGGCACTGGACCTATTGCGAAGAGACCGTATAGAATGCCTCCTCAAGAGTTGGAGGAATTGAAGAAGCAGATAAGAGAATTGCAGGCACAGGGATTTATTCGCCCAAGTTCATCACCTTGGGGAGCTCCAGTTTTGTTTGTGGTGAAGAAGGATGGAACCTTGAGGATGTGTGTTGATTATCGTTCTCTGAATGAGGTAACCATTAAGAATAAGTATCCTTTGCCTATGATAAATGATCTATTTGACTAGTTGGAGGGAGCTACTGTGTTTTCTAAGATTGATCTTCGTTCTGGTTATCATCAATTAAAGATTCGTGAGCAAGATATTCCAAAGACTGCTTTCACCACGAGGTATGGGTTGTATGAATATACTGTTATGTCATTTGGATTGACTAACGCTCCTGCATACTTCATGAATATGATGAACAAGGTGTTTATGGAGTTCTTGGATAAATTTGTGGTTGTTTTCATTGATGATATATTGGTGTTCTCCAAGAATAAGCAAGAGCATGAGGTGCATCAGCGTTTGGTATTGGAGAAATTGAGGGAACATCAACTGTACGCCAAATTCAGCAAATGTGAGTTTTGGCTGGATAAGGTAGCATTCCTTGGACATGTTGTGTCAGGTAATGGAGTTGCAGTTGATCCATCTAAGGTTGCTGCAGTTACAGAGTGGGAGACACCCAAGTCAGTTGGAGAGATTCGCAGCTTTTTGGGCCTTGCAGGTTATTACAGGAGGTTTATTGAGAACTTTTCCAAGATTGCAAAGCCTATGACTGAATTGTTGAAGAAAGAGAAGAAATTTGTTTGGAACGATGAATGTGAAGCCAGTTTTCAGGAGTTGAAGCAGCGTTTTGTTACAGCCCCAGTCTTAACTCTATCGGATATACATAAGGACTTCCAGGTATATTGTGATGCTTCTCGCCAAGGACTTGGGAGTGTTTTGATGAAGGAAGGTAAAGTTGTTTCATATGCTTCACGTCATCTTAAGAATCATGAGCATAATTATCCTACACATGATTTGGAGTTAGCCTCAGTTGTGCATGCATTGAAAACTTGGAGGCCATACCTTATTGGTAATCGTTGTGATATATTTACTGATCATAAGAGCTTGAAGTATATTTTTACTCAGAAGGATTTAAACCTCAGGCAGAGGAGATGGTTGGAGCTTATTAAGGATTATGATTTGAATGTGCAGTATCATCCTGGTAAGGCTGATGTTGTTGCTAATGCATTGAGTCGTAGGAGCCATGCTAATGCAATTAATACTGATAATATGCCACGCGAGTTATGTGAACAATTTAGGAATCTCAGGTTGGAGATGGTTCCTAAGGGATATTTGGCAGCACTTGAGGTAAAGCCTACTTTGCTTGACAGGATTAGAGAGGCTCAAAAGGGTAATAAGGAGATTGCTGAGATAAAAGAGAATATGGTTAAAGGTAAGGCAGAAGGTTTCCATGAGGATGAACATGGGGCCATATGGTTTGAGAAGCGTATTTGTGTACCTCAGGATGCTGACATCAGGAAGTTGATTCTTCAGGAGGCGCATGATTCACCTTATTCTATTCACCCAGGTAATACTAAGATGTATTTGGATTTGAGGGAAAGATTTTGGTGGCCTAGCCTGAAGAGGGAAATTGCTGGATATATTGCAACATGTGATGTGTGCCAGAGAGTTAAAGCAGAACATCAGAGACCGGCAAGTTTTCTACAGCCATTGCCTATACCTGATTGGAAGTGGGATGAGATTGGTATGGATTTTATTACAGGTCTACCCAGGACTCGGTCAGGTTATGATTCTATTTGGGTAGTTGTTGATCGTTTGACTAAAGTTTCTCACTTCATCCCGATAAAGACTACTTATACCAGTGCTCAGCTAGCAAAGATTTATGTCTAAAATTGTTTGTCTGCATGGAGTTCCAAGGAAGGTAGTGTCTGATAGAGGTACTCAGTTCACATCCAAATTTTGGCATCAGTTGCATGAATCCTTGGGAACCAGGCTGGAGTTCAGTACAGCTTTCCATCCACAGACAGATGGGCAGACAGAGAGGGTAAATCAGATTTTGGAGGATATGTTGAGAGCTTGTGCTTTGGACTACGGGTCCAGTTGGGATGATAATCTACCTTATGCAAAATTCTCATATAATAACAGTTATCAGGCTAGTCTAAAGACGGCACCATTTGAGGTATTGTATGGCAGAAAGTGCAGGACACCGTTGATATGGGATGAGGTTGGAGAGCATCAGTTCTTTGGACCAGACTTGATCAGAGATGCTGAGGAGAAGGTCAAGTTGATTCGTGACAGACTGAAGATAGCACAGTCAAGACAGAAGAGTTATGCAGATGCAAAACATAAGGAGGTGACATATGAGGTAGGAGACCGTGCATATCTTAGAGTTTCACCACTTCGTGGAATTAAGAGGTTTGGAATCAAGGGAAAGTTAGCACCACGTTTTGTGGGGCCTTACACGGTCTTGGAGCGTAGAGGAGAGGTAGCTTATCAGCTGGAGTTGCCAGAATCCTTGTCAGGAGTTCACGATGTGTTTCATATATCTCAGTTAAAGAAGTGTCATGCAGAGATGATGGATGTTCCATTGAGGGACACAGTGCCCCTTGAGGCAATTCAGTTGGAGAGTGATTTGACATATAAGGAGAAGCCTGTTAAGATTCTGGAGACAGCAGAGAGAGTCACTCTCACCAAGACAATCAAGTTATGCAAGGTTCAGTGGGATCACCATACAGAGGAGGAAGCTACCTGGGAACGAGAGGAAGATCTCAAGCAGGATCGCCCACACCTATTCGCTAGCCAGCCCGAATCTCGAGGGCGAGATTCATCTTAAGGGGGGTAGGTTTGTAACATCCCAATTTTCCTAAATTAGGATGTTATTAGATCATACAAATGCATACCATATTTTCCATGCATTGGTTGCTCTTCTGCAATATTCTTTTCATTATGCAACTAAAGGCAATTTATTGGAGTGGAGATAACATGACTTCTCCCCTGTTTAAAAATGTTCATAATGTCAAGAATATTATTTCCAGTTCATCTGTTATGTTCTGGTATTTTTGTTAGTCTCCAAAGTATTTTATTTGACTGTTTTGTTGCTGTTTGTGTGGCCTATTGCATAAAAATAATTTTCCAAAATTGCATTAGGTGAGGAACTAGTGTTCCTGTAGTTTATTTTAGTAGTATACATTTTACTGTGTGTCTACATATTTTTATTTAGTTTTTATACTGTTGTTTTATTTTTAGTTATTACTTCTGTAGTTTTTGTTTTAAAAAGAGAAACACCAGCCGGCCGGCCAGCCAGGCCAGCCAGCCAGCTAGCACTGCCCGCGGCCCAGCTCCCACCGCTGCAGCCCAGTTCCCCACCCGCGGCCCACTTTCCGCAAAGCGGTACGCAGCAGCGCCGCCCGTGCCCGACCCGCATCGCCCGACCCGCGCCCCTGTTCGTCCCCTCCACCGAGCCGGACACCGCGCGCACGCACGCCGAGGCCGAGCCGGATCGTTCCGTGCCCCTGGTCGACCCTGTGCATGCCCGAGACCCCGTACGCGGGCAAAAGCCCTCGAGGAAACCCCGCACCCCCTTCTCGATCTTCCCCGCTGCCGCACGCCTCGATTAGGGCAAAGCGCATCTCGCGAGGAGCTCCGCCGTACACCGCCGTTCGCCGGGCGATTTCGCCGTCGTAAGTGCACTTGGAGCCGCTCCGCCTGCTTCCTTAGTTTTTCCCGCTTGAAGCCGCCCTCGCCTAACGTCTTTGTGATGCCGAAAACGCAGCAGAGGGAGAGGAACAAGCCGGCCGACTTCACCGGAGCTTGCCGGAGTTCACGTCTTTGCCACCGTTGTTCGAGGACGCCCCGTCGCCCTTTAACCCCACCAACGCCTCCGCCACTCAACGCCGCACCCGTCCGTCCCTTCAGCTTCGTCGGAGACCCACCGGAGGAGCGCCGCCGCCGACGCCCGAAGCCACCGCCGTTTTTCCTCTGTTTTCGGTGAGCACGCACACACAGCAAACCCCAGCCAATCACAGGCTGACACGTGGCAATTCGCTACAGGAATAGCACGGGAGTTTGCTACAGGACCAGGAGATTTCTGTTTCTTTTTGTTTTTCACAGATTTTCATCCAACATTCTTTTAGCTATATCTTTTATTCTATAAGTCCAATTTAGGTAATTCTTTTTCCTGTGATCTCACAAAAACCAGCACATTATCACAGTACCAACTTTGCACATGTCTGCACTTTTCAAATTTGAATTCGTTTGAATTTGAAATAAACCTTCCGGAGGTCGTAACGTTCAAACCGCTTATCGGAATCAAGTGATTCTTTTTGTGTTGTGACCGTAGTGCAATTTAGGTGCTGTTAAGCTTCTGTTGTTGAGTTTTAAAATTTATTTTCTTGCTGTTGGTTTTGTTTTGATTCTTTTCGTGTTCCGGTGATTGATTTGTTGAATTGTGTGAAACGTGTAGATTGTCCGAAGTGCGACGCGAACTATTGTCAGGAGTGTGACCTTCTGAACCAGAACCAAGGCAAGTTACATGTTGATCATCCTTTACCTATTGTTTTCTATGCATGTAGTTATATCACACTATAAATATCTGCATGTATAGGATTACTATATTATTTTGCTATATGCTGTTGAGCTATCTTCCCGTCTTTTGCAAATCGTGGTAGTTGTAGTTTGCTATGCTTTGTAGACGGGGGTGGTTCGTGTATACATTGAGTTTATGTGAGGATTACATATTTAACTAAATTGAGTAGTACTTGAGGATTTAATTCACCTCTGGGCGGAAGTGGTATTGCTTGGTGTTTGAGGGAAGGCATCATGGGGTCTTGCACCTTTTCTAAGGCCTTGCGCCCATGAGAGTGCACCTTAAGTGGAATGCCGCCCAGGTTCAAAAAGATCAGACAGACTTAGTGACTAGTAGCTTCCATGTGCGGCCACTGGCTATATGGGCTCTGGCTTAGTTGATCAGTTGTTGGGACCCTTGCCCGGACAGTGTCGACAGATGTAGCTTATGTAGGTGGGATGTGGTCGTCAGGTGGTTAAGGGAACCTCTTCTGAAAGACTTTGTCTCAATCTTCGGATTGGGTCTAGTGGGTAAAGCGTACTAAACTCTGCAGAGTATTAAAACTAATCATGATTAGCCGTGCCCCCGGTTATGGGTAAATTTGAGCCACTATGCCATTACAGTTGTTGGATGATCTTGACAGATGTGACACTTAATAATAATTGTGGGCAACTTAATAAAAGGGTAGGTTGGAGTTGATTTTTTCCTACTCAACCCTGTGTATTTGATGGTAGGAGCAAAGAACTAAATTAAAATATGACTAATAGGTAGTTATGAGGACAAAATCAGCTTTCTGCAAAATAAACCCTCAAGCCTTCCTTTGTTGTACTATGCATATACATGTAGGTCTGTTATGATTACTCCTGTGTAACTTGCCAATACATTCAAAGTATTGACCTATATGGCTGCAACATCTCATGTTGCAGGATATTCAGACGAAGAGTAAGGTAGCGTTAGGGTCGCGAGTCTGCACTCAGCATCGCTAGTGGGCTATGATGGGACTCATCGTTATTTGCTGCTACATTTCCGCTGTTTGATTGAATAAAGCTAGCCAAGTGCTATGCAGATTTTTTTATTTTATATATTCTGGATCATACGATGTAATAAATGATGCACTTGCTATTCTGGTATTCATCTATACTGTGTGTGCTAGCGAGTTCGATCCAGGGACTAGCACGGTAAGCACAGAGACTCAAATCCTTCGAGATTTGGTCGTTACACTGGGGTATCATGAAGTAGTTCGGACTCCTTTGTCGGTGTCCGGGAGTCCGTCTGTCGAATCTAAGTTTGATTGAAAAAACTATGACTCGCTGCTTCTGTTAATAAAGTTGCCGAATACTCTTCGGTGCCGAGGCGAAGCTCGGTCTTGCCCAAAATTGTGACTAAATCATCTGGGTATTGCGTGATGATGCGTCGAGTCGCAGTGTATCCTGACGATGCTGAGTAGCTACTGCCTAGAGGTGTAAGACCGAAAGTTGGTATGGCAATTTTTTGGCGATCCGAAGACAATCTCCTGAGTGGCGGGGCCTAGGTGGCCTTCATGCCTAGTTGTAGCTCTTTAAAATGAGTTTTTTAGTGGGTCTGATCCCCGAGTGGTCGATCCCTAGACTTGATAATCTGGGCTTCTTGTCCTGGGACCTCTTTATGCTCCTTCCGGCATCGACCTGCCGATTTGTTTAAAGACCCAGCATTCTCTATTGGTATGGTTGGCTACCGCTCCTGGGGTACCATGATTTTTACATGGGCGGTCAAGTATGCGGTTCAGGCTGGAGTGGCCTGAGTTACAATGTTGAAGTCTCTTCTCCTGCTCAACGGGTTGAGGACTACGGGCTCCTGTGTTGATCGCCGTTTCCTGGGCGCCATTCTTTGTCTTGGGACGCTTATATTTGTTGCACCAAGGTTTGCGGACTCTGTTTTTGTCTGCTGATGCGCCCGGGGTGCTTGCTATGTTGTTGTTTGGTATGTAATGCTGGTCTTGCATGCAGCCCCTTGCCGTAGTGTGCTGTCGGCTGGGTGTAGGCCTGTGTTTGATTTTTAGTGCCGCCTCCTCGAATTGAGGTAATAGCCTGCGCTTTGGGTAGTATTTTGTTCGGCGCTCGAGTCTGTATTCCTCGGCTGCCCGGGCCTTAGTCCGTCTGTCTATGAGCAGATTCCTATCAGCTTGAAGCTACTGCTGCTTCTTTTTCAGGCTTCTTGCAGTGGCTATAAGCCGGCGCTTGAAGCGCTTCTGCTTTATGGGATCCTCTGGCGCACCGAGTTCGTCGTCGCCGAGGCTCACCTTGTCTTCAGAGGGAGGGATATAGTTATCGTCCTCCAAGTATCCGTCCGTCGCCTGTTCGTCTGGGCTAGCCTTCCTGTGTTCCTGTTCGGCTTGCTCGAAGGTGGGTTGATCAGGATCGTATTCTTCTTCCGCACCATCTGGGTTTTCTTCTCCAGTGCCGGTATGGTTGTGGCGGGGCTTGGAGCGGCGCCGATGACGCCCATGTTTTGCTTTCTTCCCCGAGGGGTTATCTCCCGTCGCCTCATCGCCATTAGTTTCTTTGGGAGTATCCACCATATATATATATATATATATATATCATATGAAGAGGTGGCAGTCCAGTGCCCTGTGGGCGGTGGTTCCTGTTCCGCTCTCGCATCATCGTCTATACCATCGATGTCTTCGGAATCGAGGTTAAGCACATCGGTCAAGTCATCGACCATGGCTATTAAGTGGGTGGTGGGTGGGTTTCGAATTTCTTCATCGCTAGCTTCCCACTCGAGCCAGACATAGTTCGGCCAGGAGTCTGCTGATAAAGAAAGAGACCTTAATGAATCTAGCACGTCTCCGAAGGGTGAGTGCTGAAAGATATCCGCGGCAGCGAACTCCATGACTGGAGCCCAATTAGATTCGATGGGCACGGATGCGCGCGGTCTGGAACATACGACCGGAGACAAGTCCGAGGTTCCGGAAATACAGATTTCCTTAGGAGAGGAATCTGTGTTCGGCTCCAAAGCCGATGAGTGTGCGGCCTTCGGGGCGGGGTCCATCCACCCATCCTCGGAGGGCACGATCTGCTCGGGAACGAAGTCCGGAGCTGTAGCAGGTGCGATGTTCCGAATATTGTCCGACTGCAGATCTAGGTCATGCACGTCGTGATTGTTCGGCGCTCCTGACACGGGCCCGAATCCGTCGAAGATCAAGTCTCCGCGGATGTCGGCAGTGTAGTTTAGGTTTCCAAACATAACCTGACGGCCAGGGGCGTGGCTATCGATCTGCTCCAGATGGCCAAGCGAGTTGGCCCGTAGTGCGAAGCCGCCGAACACAAAGATCTGTCCGGGGAGAAAAGTCTCACCCAGGACGGCGTTGTTGAAGGTTGGAGAAGCCATCGAGCCTTATAGCAACGACACGGAGGAACTCTCAATGAAAGCACCAATGTCGGTGTCAAAACCAGCGGATCTCGGGTAGGGGGTCCTGAACTGTGCGTCTAAGACTAATGGTAACAGGAGGCGGGGGACACGATGTTTACCCAGGTTCGGGCCCTCTCGATGGAGGTAATACCCTACTTCCTGCTTGATTGATCTTGATGATATGAGTATTACAAGAGTTGATCTACCACGAGATCAGAGAGGCTAAACCCTAGAAGCTAGCCTATGGTATGATTGTTGTTGTGTCCTACGGACTAAACCCTCCGGTTTATATAGACACCGGAGGGGGGCTAGGGTTACACATGGTCAGTTTACAGAGAAGGAGATCTACATCCGAATGGCCAAGCTTGCCTCCCACGCCAAGGAGAGTCCCATCCGGACACGGGACGAAGTCTTCTATCTTGTATCTTCATAGTCCAACAGTCCGGCCAAAGCATATAGTCCGGCAATCCGGATACCCCCTTATCCAGGACTCCCTCAAGCAGGAAGTGTGAAAGCTTTTGGCGCCTAAAACTATAAGTGTTTTGCTCTTGTACGGCTGACTATGATATCATGGCCAACAATTTGTTTATTTTGCACGCAAAAAAAAGTGCAAGTTTTGAAAATCAATGCCTCCAACTCGAAACTTTGATTGTCCATTCAATTCAAATATGGATCATTGAACTACTACGACCAAATACCATCAAACGGTCCAATTCAAATGAAATTCCAAATGTGTTTATCCTAAATATGATGACAAAAGCAAAAATGTGTATGTGTATGAATAAAGTGGATGATTATAAAGTTTGAACATGCCCGTATGTGTATATCTCTAGGTTTGATATATGAATTTGAAATCACAAAATCCCGGCTTAAAAAATGTACCTCAATTTAAATGAATTACAAAAGCTAATGATGGAGTCGAATTCCAAAATTCCAATCTTAGGTTTGTAATTCTGGTACATCACAGTATATCACGCATGTTCAAAAGTATCGTTATCTCATAGTCCAAACTATGAAACAAATTGATGAACCATGAGCGCACAATATCTCAATTACGCTAAAGTCCCTCAAATATAGACACCTCACTCTTTATATGAAGCCAACCCCCCCTCGCCCCCCCCCCGCCACACACACACACACACACACACATAGAGAAGTCGTTCTCTCCCCCAAACACCAACACACGAGCACATTAACACCCCTCTCTCTTGTAAAGTCCGGACCCCAATATAGGTCTCTATCACTTTGTCTCTCGGGCATGCACACATCTCTTCCCTCACACTCTAGGTCTCCCGCTATCTCTCTTACCCAAGCACACGCACTATGTAGAGTGTATATTTCCCATACACACAAAACGTCGCCCCAAACATCTATCTCCCTAGTTATGTGGTTCTCGCGCACTCACCTCACACACCACCCCCACTGCAAACAAGCACATTTTTTCTCCTTGTGCATCACTCTCCTCTTTCTATCTCTCCCACATGCGGACCCGCCCCAGCTCCTTCCCTGTATACATATATGTAATGACCCTTTCCATAGCTCCCTAATGTATCATCATTCTCGATTTTGCACATTGTTCTCTACACCATCTATTCTAGATCTCTCATGAAGTCCCTATCACACACACGATGACTCGCTTCCCTTGCGTCTTCGTACATAGGCCAATTTCGGACAACATCAACATTGTCTCCTTATCTATACGCCATTTATGGACACAAACGACCCCTCTCACCCCCTCTCTTCCTCCCTCTCTCTCTCTCCGTCGCTAGCTCTCTCTCTCTCTTGCTCGCTCTAACACCCCTCTCCCACACACACACTCGATGTCTCTTCCAAATAGTCTGCTCCCCCCGCCCGCACCCGTGCTATCTTGCTACTACACATGTCACACCATTCCCCCTTCCCTTATACTAGGTTTACATCATCAGTGGTCTCTCTACTCCACATACACACACTCCCTCTCACACACAAAACGCGTGCACAAACACACCCAGACACGCACGGACACCCATTTATCTAGATCCTCATCTCTCCCCATGTCCGCATGTGTATCTCACACGCTCACTCTCTAATTATGTATATGTGTCTCCACATTACACAACACAAACCCCCATGTACATGTCTCTCTCTATCCTCCACACAAATAGACACAAAGAATATGTTATCATTGCCTCAGTCTCTAACATATCACACACGCACACTGTCTCTCTCTCTCTCGCAAACACGCTCAACAAGGGTTTCCCCGTGAATAACTAACCATCTATTCATCAACAGTCATGGCAGTACGGCGAACACGAGATGTGAAAAAGAATAAATCTACACGTGCTTAGACCACCTAGTATGACTACTAGGACTAGAGCAAGCCAAAAAGCGCGGCGGAGTCATCCCCTCCTTGTCGGTGAAGGGAAAATCTTTGTTTTACACACTCAAGAAGTCATTGTGCTAAGGCCCCACATGCCGAGGCGTTGAATAGAATGTGGATGCTAGTTTACGGAAGCAAGTATCGATAATACGTTTGTATGTCCATACTTATATTTCTTCTCTTATAAAAAACCGAGTTGGTGATGATGGTACGTGTGCCATCTTGCAATATAGACCGTCTGATCTATATCTGACGGATGGAAATTAAACTAAAAGATACCCGCACCCCTCTCCACATTTGCAGACAAGGCCTTCCCTCGCTCATCCTTATCTCCAACAAACCTCATTATTGAGAAATTAAGAAAGGAAGCCTCTGGAACAAAATGGCCTGGTGGCCGCTGCCGGCGTCATCAATCCCCATGCCTTCGCTCAGTCCGACAACCAATCACCACCACACCCCACTCCTCTTCACCTTATCTCATATTTCTTGAGATATCATTAGTTTTTACACATGGGATTACTCCCGCAAGGGTCAATCACAACAAGTGTTTTATAAAAAAATGCATCTTGATGTTCCCTGCAATGCACAGATCTTGCTAGTACTCCTACACAAGACTAAGTTGGTGATGATGGTGTGTCTCCCATCCGTCATTTCTGACCATTAGATCTACATCTAACGACTGTGAGGTAAGTTGTTACCTTTTCTCACCAACATCCCACTTGTCTACCAATTTGTAGAAAAACCCATAATTAGTATCTTAAAACCAACCACATCCCTCCCTGACCTCAACAAAACAGCCCAAGGAATATATTCTAATTGAAACATAATATATCTCTAGTGACATATGTATATCAAAATTAGAGTGTTTTGTATCAAGTTTGTGAATAAGTATTATTCTAATTATGATTCGTTGCAACGCGCATGAACATTGCTAGTATTTCCAACCATGCATTTTTTTTCTAGTATTCCATAGTTTCGAGTTTTCCATCAAGATATTAGTCACACATGGTTGATATTTACTTTCAATCATGTACACATATGCACTATGTAACTAGCCTTGCTTATTGGCTTCCAAAGCTTAACTTTCACTACTACTTACAATATGTAGAGTATTTAACAAAAAACTACCACTTTCAACCATCCCTAGGAAGAATCTATTGTACAAAAAATAGCAAAAACATACCCAAAAATTCTTAATCCACGCAAAAAAAACTACTACCTAGTACTCCTACCGATTAGGTTCGTTTAAACCCATTTATGACAGGGTTGGCCCACACGTCCGTGCTAATGAGGCAGCTTAAACCAACACATTTTGTTTGACCATTGACACGAGGGGCCCACATCTGACCTTCTATCCTGTTATTCCCCCTCAAATCATTATTTTTCCTGAATATTACTTCAAACAGTACTGATGCGTGTTCGTCGGTGGCGCCGATGATGAGCGAGTTGGCCGCCGCTCCGTCGGACGGGCCGGACGCCGCGTTGGCCTCCGCACGGGTTGGCAGGCTGGCCCAAGCGTGACTCACGAGCGAGCAAGCCGCCGCGCTGGCCTTCGCTCGAGCCAGATGGTTGGCCTTAGTGCGGCGAGCACGAGCAAGCTGTCGCGCTGCCGTGCCAATCTAGCTAGCAAACCTTGCAGACAAGCAGCTGGACGGAGCTATCTTGGCTAGCTAGCGGCCGCGAGCGCCGGACAGAGCTGGCATCCGGGCTACCGAAACATGGGCTCCACACCGCCGGTGGTTTTGACCTCGCCTTCTACCGGCGGTGGTAGCTGCGTCCCATGGCCGAGGATGACTAGGTGGACAGGCCGAAGGTAGGAGGTCACTCGGGGATTTTTGTGCAGACTGACATGTAGGTCACACAAGTCATAACGCCCGGTCGAATAGAAGGCATTGACTTAATGGGAGACATGGGCCCTATCAGAGGTTCGAGTTAGATTCTAACCCTGAACAAACTCTAACCAAAGTGGTGTTTGGATGGCAGGGTTAGATTGACAACAAATGTATCCAAACAGTGCCATGGGTTGAAACGTGCCTATAACGGCACTTTGTAGAGTAGTCGTTTCTTGGTAGGGCTGGTTGGTAAGAGCATGTACAATGGTTGATAAGGTAGTCTTATCTTAAGTCTGCCACGTATGCAAGTGGTAGTAGTTTCTTGGCATTTTAGTGGTTTCTTGCATTATTAGGGGTTTCTTATAAGGAACAATGTATGTACTACTAGCGACAAAAGGCGATTCTAGGTTGCGTTGTACTCCAACGAGTACTACTAGTGGTCGCGGGAGTGTATACCTTGTTTTGTGGGTTCGATCTCGGTCGAACGCACGGCGGCCTTTAAAAAAATAATACTACTACACTTTGCTGCGAGCCAATATTTTACACGGGTAGTTTGAGTTTTGAGGTCAAACGGACGTACGGCCCCACAATCTGGGTGCACAGGATAGCCTAGCCACATGAATGGGTTTTCCTTCCCAACATCCCGTGGCTCGCGTGCTCTCCCTAGACGCACCTCTCTTGTAGCTTCCTCATCAGCTAGTAGCATATTTAAACTAGCGCCTCCCAATTATGCCCGAGGAGCCGGAAAAGCCTGGTGGGGCATTAGGAACTGTGCAATATGGCTATGTACGTAAAGTGCTCTACTACTACTCTCTAGCTTGTGGCATTGCACGCATGAACTTCACTCCATTATCGGCTCTACTATAAAAGAAATGCCTCTTGACGTGTTTTTTTTTAAACGGAGGCAAAAGCTTTGCTTCATCTCATTCATAAAGAAGGAACTACTAACAAAGTTCGACGAGATCCATTACACCTCCACAAATGGAAGCGAAAAGCCTAGTCTCGTTGTATCAAATAACTCAAATGTTCTGCCCCGGCAGTAACCGTCGCTGATAAACAGGCTGCTAGTGTGTGCGTGAGAGGAGCGGCTGAGTAGGCAGCTACATGAGAGGAGCGGCTGAATAGAGCACCGAGAGTACCCACTAGGCCACTACGTAGGTGTACTTTCCCTGCATTCATAGTACACAGATGGTTCTAGAGAACAGTAGTACCCTCCACTTCCAACTGTAGCTCCTTGGCCCTGAGATTCAAGAGTTCAAAACTGGTGCACTATACTAGACTAGACTAGAAGTACAGTACATCACACTACTTGTTGAGAAAAAGTAGTACTAGTACTCCTACAGTACGAGTATGTACTCCGTCGTCACATAATGTAAGACGTTTTTTGACACTAGTTGGCGTGTATAAAAAAGGCAAAAACATACCCAAAATCTCTTAATCCATGCCAAAAACTACTACCTAGTGCCAAAAATGTCTTACTAGTGTTATTATTTACAGTATAATGCAATCCCACAACGTTCCATAATGCTAGTACTAGTAGTAAATAATAGCCTCACCCCTTCGCTGAGGAACGATCTACAGTTGGAAGGGACGAGGCCCTACGGTTATTACGCTCTTATCTCCTCCTCGCCAGTTCCCCTCCCCACGAAGAGAAGGCAGTTCGTCGCTGCTCCCATGGATTCCCCAGGCGGTTCTCCTCCTCGTCGGGGCTGGGAGACTGTAGGACCTTGAAGTATGTCTAGAGGGGGGTGATTAGACTACCTGACCAATTAAAAACTTAACCTTTTCCCAATTTTAGAGTTTGGCAGATTTTAGCTATATTTGGACAAGTCAAGCAATCATCACACAATTCAAGCTAGCATGCATAGAGTATATAGCAGCGGAAATTAATGCATTCAACTTGCAAGAAAGTAAGGGGAAGGGTTTGGAGGATTTAAACGCAGTTGGAGACACGGATGTTTTTGTCGTGGTTCCGATAGGTGGTGCTATCGTACATCCACGTTGATGGAGACTTCAACCCACGAAGGGTAACGGCTGCGCGAGTCCACGGAGGGCTCCACCCAAGAAGGTTCCACGAAGAAGCAACCTTGTCTTTCCCACCATGGCCGTCGCCCACTAAGGACTTGCCTCACTAGCGGTAGATCTTCACGAAGTAGGCGATCTCCTTGTCCTTACAAACTCCTTGGTTCAACTCCACAATCTTGTCGGAGGCTCCCAAGTGACACCTAGCCAATCTAGGAGACACCACTCTCCAAGAAGTAACAAATGGTGCGTTGATGATGAACTCCTTGCTCTTGTGCTTCAAATGATAGTCTCCCCAACACTCAACTCTCTCTCGTAGGATTTGGATCTGGTGGAAAGAAGATTTGAGTGGAAAGCAACTTGGGGAAGGCTAGAGATCAAGATTCATATGGTAGGAATGGAATATCTTGGCCTCAACACATGAGTAGGTGGTTCTCTCTCAGAACTGGTAAGTTGGAAGTGTAGGTTTGTTCTGATGGCTCTCTCCACGAATGAAGAGGAGGTGGAGGGGTATATATAGCCTCCACACAAAATCTAACCGTTACACACAATTTACCAATCTCGGTGGGACCGAATCAACAAACTCGGTCGGACCGATTCAGTAAACCTAGTGACCGTTAGGATTTTCGGTGGGACTGACATGCAACTCGATAGGACCGATATGGTTAGGGTTAGGGCATAACGTAATCTCGGTGAGACCGATTACACAAACTCGATGAGACCGATTTTGGTAATTAGCTAACCAGAGAGTTAGTCAGGTAAACTCGGTGGGACTGATCCGCTCTTTTCGGTGAGACCGAAATGTTACGAAAGGGAAACAAAGAGTTTACATTGCAATCTCGGTGGGACCGATCGCTCACTTCAGTTAGAACAAAACGTTACGAAGGGAAACAGAGAGATTACAATCCCATCTCGGTGAGACCGAGATCCCTATCGGTGAGACCGATTTGCCTAGGGTTTGTGGTAGTGGCTATGACATCTGAACTCGGTGGAGCCGGATAGAAAGAATCGGTGTGACCGATTTTGACTTTAGGTTTAGGTCATATGTGGATGTGGGAAAGTAGTTGAGGGTATTTGGATCATATCACTAAGCACTTGAAGCAAGAGGCTCATTAAGAAACACCTCATCCCTCCTTGATAGTATTGGCTTTTCCTATAGACTCAATGTGATCTTGGATCACTAAAATGTAAAAAGAAGAGTATTGAGCTTTTGAGCTTGAGCCAATCCTTTGTCCTTGATATTTTGAGGGATCCACTTTCATCATCCATGCCATGCCATTCATTGAGCTTTCCTAAAATATTTGTCTTGGAATAGCATTAGCTCAATGAGCTATATGTTGTTATGAATTACCAAAACCACCTAGGGATAGTTGCACTTTCAATCTCCCCCTTTTTGGTAATTGATGACAACATATAGATCAAAGCTTCGACAAATGATAATAAGATTGAAAAACATCATCGCTTTGAGAAGTATGTGATAAGCAAGAGCTCCCCCTAAATTTGTGCATAGTTTAAATTTTTTCTTTGGACTGCAAATGCACAAGGAATTAGGCTCATGGGTTACTCTTCCATGTCACATACATCTTGGTGGAGCGCTCAAAATAATAAAGATTGAATACATGCACTAATCACCAAGCAAAGTGAATGATCATATAAGGATAGGTAAGATAATATCATCAAACAAGCATAAGTGTAGCTTATGATCAAACACATGATCATCAATGTCTCACAGGTAATTGCATAGTATCTCAAGCAATCAAAATAAAACAAAGTTCAACCAAGAAGAAAAGAGAGAACAAAAGCAACACTCTCTCTCTCTCTCTCTCGAAGCCTATGATCTATAAATTTTTCTCCCCCTTTGGCAACAAGTTACCAAAAAGTTCATAGAAAATGCATAGTGCTAGACCAACTCTCAGGCTTGGTCTTCAGGTGGTGGTGGTGTCCGGATAACTCCAAGAATGAAGGCTTCAGTTGATGTAGATGGTGCTGGAGGAGTTGGTGCTGGAGCTGGTTGCACTGGAGATGTAGGAGCTGTAGCTAGTGCTGATGATGTGGCTCTAGTGTCTGTCACAGGCACTGCAGCTGACCTCTGAGCTCTAGGCACTCTGGCAAATGCATCAGTGGTTGTCTTGCCCTTCCTCTCCTGCATGTCACCTTGAAGCTGTTCCACAACTGACTGAATCTCAATTACTTTCACATCAAGATCATAGAATTTTTGTTCCATGATTCTTTCCAGGCTCTCCTGGTTTTGAGTTAGGGTGGCCAACCCCTTCTCAATCCTCAGTGTTGTTGCTATCAAGTAACCAAGCTGCTCCTGTTTGTTCTTCAAAAAGTATTCAGATGCCTCCTCTTGAGTTTGCATCTTGACAGCCTTCTCTTTCCTTGCCTTCTCCTTCTTCTCTTGAGCTTGCACTGATGATGGTTCATTCTCATTCATGACAACTTGATTGTCCTCAAGGTCTGGATAGAGAGCAAAATGTTCCTTATCCAACAGATATTTTCCTGTGCCCATCTTTGAGTTAATCAACTCCTGAATCTGTGGGGCATATCCACAACTTCTTTTTTGATCTGCTGTAGTCCTTTTGATAGTTTCAACCATAAGGCTCATGACCTTGAATTTCTATGGCACATCAAATATGTGTAGCAAGTTAATTGCATGCCCTCTGATCATGTTGTGGTCACCTGATTTGGGCAAAAGAGTGTGCCTTAAGATCCAGTTGATCGTAGGTAGCCCTGACAGAAGAAAATGGACTGACCCAAACGAGAAAGTCTCAAGAGCTTTGTCTGGGATCTCCTTGTACATATGTGACATAGTATTGTGTCCCAACTTCTTCTTGGCATATACATCCAAGTCATCTTCACTCTCCTCTAGGGCATTGATCAGACTTGCCCATTCCTCTATGGTTGACTGGTATCTTGTTCCTTCAGACATCCAAACTATCCTCCCATCTAGATAGAAGTGTGTTGTGGAGTAGAATTGCATAATGAGTTCATCATTCCAGTTGGTGAGCTTCTGCCCAACAAAATCTGCAACTCCACAAGCAACAAAACTGTCATATACTCCAGGATAGTGTTCTTCATTCTCCTTCATGTAGGTCCAGTCGACCCACCTCATATCACACACTATGGGCTTCTTGTCCAACAAGATTGTCTCATAGAAGTCCTGCTGCTCCTTGGTGTGGAACCTGTAATCTACAGCAGTCCTTCTCCTGGTGGCATATGGATCTGACAATCTCCATAGCCTCAACCCTGAGTCTCTCCTGATATTCATGTCCTCAGCCACAGGATGAGCATCATTGTGGTCTGGGATCTTGGGTTTGAGCTTCCTTAGGACCTGCCCTTCTTCATCTTCCTCAGCAGCAACATCAGGCATTGGGGTCTTGTTCTTCTCAGCTGTTGGTATACTCCTGGTATTCCTCTTAGGTGCAATCTTGGGCTTGGGGCAGCTTTGGGTGCTTCTTTGGGCTTTAATGTTGCAGCCCCCCACTTTATAGCATCACCCATAAGCTTCTGTGCCTTGGGTGCTGGTTCAACAACCTCTTCTCCCTCTTCCATCATGGAAGGTTGACCAGCAACTCTGGCCATGGTCTTCTTGACCCTTTCCTTCCTTTTCTTTCCTTCTGCAGCTGGCTCTTTGGGATTAGGCTTTTCAGGTACTTGAGTTGATCCTCTGGCTTTGGACATTGGTTGTCTTCCTGCAGGCCTTTTGATCTTCATGTCTGGCTTTACTATAGTTGAGTTGTGCACCTTCTTGAGCACTACCTTCTTGGAAGTAGCCTCATCTTCAACAGCCACATAATCCTCATCCTCAGAGTCTGAGGTTCTCTTCCTTCTTGCTCTTGTGGCTGCTTTGGGCAAATTGCTTGGAGTGCCTCTGCTCCCTTCATCTGAGCTGCTAGAGGGACTAGTGCCCTCACTCATGTGAATCTGCTCTGTTGACTTGTTCTGACTATCACTTTGGTCTGACATGCTGCAAATCACTGACTGTTGACCCTATGAATAGTTATAGATGAGATAGAATGGATGAGCATCACAAAATGCAGAGATTTTTGCAAAAGAATGATTCAAAAAAACTTAGTTTTAGTTTCCACAAAAAGCATTTCGGATCTACCGATTTTCAAACTCGGTGATACCGAAGCAGTTTTGGAACCTAAACTAGTGAACTCGGTCAGACCGAGTCACAGTTCGGTGGCACCGAGACTGCTAGGGTTTCACAAAGTTCTAAAATCGGTCACACCGATTTGTAATTCTCGGTCAGACCGAGACTTACTAGTGCAATGGCATTAGCCAAATCGGTGGGACCGAGTTTTTTAACTCGGTGGGTCCGAGATGGTTTCGGTGGAAACCTAACCCTAAATTTTCGAAACACATCTATTCTAAGGATCGCATTGACTAGATAGGAGTGTTTCAATCATGGCAAGATGCATTACGAACACAATGTGTTGAGAATCAGACGAGGATAGCACTGTGATCGAGTTCATACCCTAGTTCGGTGGTGAACTCGCTACGACGGCAACGGCGGAGAAGAAATCCGTTGACGGCGGCGGAGACCAGCAACAGGAGGCGGCTGGCAACGAAGTCGATGATCCGTAGACCTGGTAGGCATAGCGAGCTATGCACGGGCGAAGAGTTTTGGAGAAAGTTTTCCAAAATTTGCCCGTGAGTATATATAGCCCGACACTGTCGGTGTGACCGAGTGGAGCAACTCGGCGGCACCGAGATGCATAACTGTATACAGTTACAGCAACTCGGTGTGACCGAAAAGTTCAAATCGGTTGCACCGAGATTAAAAACCTAGCTCGACTTAGTGATCTCGGTAGGACCGAAATGGAGGAATCGGTCAGACCGAAAATCACAAAGAAGTTTTGGAAGTTTAAGTCTATGATGAATCGGGGACTCCGAGTGCTCCTCACACGGAGTGGTTCGAATCTGACTTGATCAAATTTTGTGATGTAGCATGAATAGAGTTTGAGACGAGAAAAGCATAGATAGCTAGAGAAGGTTCTTAGGCATTATTGTCCATCCACTTGGCCAAAGAAAAAGAAACCAATCAATAAAAACAACAAGTGGATGTCCTCGAATGAGTAAAATATGCAACCAACATGCTCACACAATAAAATGACAAATGAAATATGTGATAAAGCATGCACAACCAATTCTAGCATCTATCAAACAATTGGCGATGACTAGGTCATCTATATATGAGTATATTGACTTAGAAGTCAAATGAGAACATTTGATCATAGGTCAGACTCATCGTTTAAGCTCAAGTGGGGTTACCACTTTTACATAATGCATTGATGTGTTCACACCATTAGAGTTGCTTTGACTCAATTCTTAGAGTTAAGCTCCCCCTAGATGTGAGATCCCCCCCTTTGAGGGATGAACTAACCTTGGGTTTTGTCGATGATGACTTCATGTAGGTGTTGAAGATGTGGATGCTCAATGTTGATGTAGATCTTTTGGAGCAATCCTTTGGAGTGTGTTGCACTTTCAATACCTACACGGGTTAGTCCCACAAGGAACAAACAAGAATATCCATAGACATAGAGTGATGCACACACAAGATGATGTCCATGAAATCATTAGGTTACCTTGTACCTTGCCTTACCAACATGAGGGTTTGTGACTCCTTGAACTAGTGCAAGATGTGGAAGTTGATTGCACTTGTCCTTTCCACAATGATATGAGTGAAGAGTGTTGGCGGAGTCACCCTCAAGAACTCTCTAGTTCTTCTTCTTCGGGATCCACATCATCTTGATGGTAATCCTTGGTGTAGTAGTTGTGCTTGATGAAGTAGAACTTGACGTAGTCTTGGGAACCCACTTGACCAAGGCCTTAGGTGCTTCTTCAAATGCATCAATCTCCTCTTGAAGCTTGTCCTTGCCTTTGTTCTTGTGGTCTTGTGGTGGAAGATCATCTTGTGCTTGTGTTCCCTTGAAGGAAGTAGGATCATACTTCTCTTGTTGAGGAACAAACTTCGTCTTGGGGTATTGATCTTCTTCCCACTCAACTCCATTGGCATTGAACTTTCGTTCAAAACCAACACCATGAAGGCCAACTGGATCGTCCTCATCCACCACTACGATAGTCCGTGGCGTCTCGTGGATATCTACACCCAGTGAGAGATCACCCTTCCATTGTTGGATACCGCCGCCATCGAGCCTCATGGCCCGCCGGACACTCCTGCCTACTACGCATGAGACGCGTCAAGCTTTTGGCTCGACCTCTATTTGCAGAAAGTTGTAATATGCGAAGTTCCCACACCATCAGAAGACTACATGGATTACAAGCTCATTGCCTTGTTCAACATGGGATTAGTCTATCTGGAATCCGGCCTCCATACATGGTTATGGCTCATCATCAATCCTTTTGAGGCAACATTTCTGTCTGATGTTATAGTGCATGATGGCATCGTTTACGCGGTCGACGCACAGATTGGCTACCTATACTGGTGGAATCTATCATCGTGTAATTGTTCTATCTCATACCATCTTTACTTTATGAATACGACCTTCTGTTCATTTGTTACAAATTTAGAATACATAGCATGTATATAACCACATCATTGCTATATGTCCCTCTCATTTCCTAGATTTTTATGACCACACATGTTATTGTTATTGTTGATATGAGAACAATTGGCATCTAATGATTGTTAGAATACATATTATGAGCATAACATCATGATTGCTATATGTTACTCTCGTTTACAAGATTTTTATAACAATACATGTTATTGCTTAGAGTTGGTATGAGTACAATAGTAGTAAGTGCTATGGTAGAATATGAGTAGGCGCTGTCATAGCTATTTTCCTCTCATTGTTACATGATGTTTGAACCATGACATATTGCTAGAATATGAAAGTCATTGGCTTATTTTTTTAACTTGGGGTATGATTATGACCACGACATTGCAATTCTCTATCTATGATATGTGTCACTGTTATAATAATCTTAATTCCACACATACTCTGAACATGATTGTTTATTTTTGTCCTTTTGGTCTCCAATTTGAATTGTTACAGCAGACGCAAATGTGCTGGCCTTCATGATTCCAAGACCTGGAATCATACCAGCCGATGGGTGGTGGTTTATCGCTCATTCAGCTGACGGCGATCATTTGATGCTCATTCACATGTACCAAATTGATTAAACCATTACATCAAACCACATGCAGTACAATGTGTGGGGCATTCGTGACATTGATGGCTATGGCTGCTTCGTGTTCGAGAAAGATCCCAGCTCCGTTGGGCCACGCGTATTCAACTGGAGGCGGGTTTACAGCCTCGGCAACCACTCCTTGTTCCTCGGGCTCAATTATCCGATCAACCAACCAATCATCGATCATATCACCGGTGATGATTATCGTGCTATGCAACTTCCATTCGCGAGGGGGGACTGTGTTTACACATCATACCATGGGTTTCATGAATCACCATATCCAGAGATTCGTCGACACGGCTTGTTGCCAGATAATCTTCAGTGTGTGAAAGGAATCAAGCTTCCATGTGATGGATGGCTTTTGCAAACCCGACATGCGGCGATGTGGTTCATGCCAACAGCAAATATGCACAACTTGATTCATGCTGATATCTAGACTGAGCCATGTATTCTGCTGTTGTAGCACGACCCTCTTTTGTTGGATATTATGTACTGTTGTTAGTTTGAAGCACTCCTCTGCTTTGAAGGATAGATACCTTCCTGGGATCAAGTGCATCCTAACTCACCTGCGTAGGATGTACTGATAATGATGATGTAGATGTTGTGCAGAAGCCAGCCATATATATATAGGGTGGATCTATTATGATAACACCCTTTAAGACCTTATTCTGCTAACACCTACCGTTATTCTGCTAACACCCCACCCGACGTACAGTGCCCAACACATACCTAACCTCCCCTTCCCTCGTGACCCGACCCACATCCACCATCTTCCTCCTTCTGCCTCATTCCCAACTTCCTCCCTAATCTATCCAGCCCCCGTGCTCCACCTGAGCCGCCGCCCCTACCATCCCCACCTTCTCTGGTGCGCGCACCCACCCTACCCTACCCACCATCTTCGGCACGGCGCGGCCCACTCGAGCTGCCACCCCACCTTCACCTTCTCCGGCGAGGCCCGCCCCACCTGAGCCATCGTCCAATCGTCCCTACTGTCTCCGGTGGGATCCTCTTCCCACCCCTGCGCAGCAACCTACCCCGACCGTGTGACCGCCGGATCCGGTGTGATCCTTCCCCTTGTGCCTACCTGGCAACACATGCATCCCAATAGGTGGTCGTCGGATCCGGCCCATTAGCGCCTTCCCCCATCCCAAGATCCAGCTCATCTGGCTACATGGCGCGGGTCCACCATTACCCCCGCCCTCAAGCTCATTGGATCCGAGGTGGCCACGACCACTCGCCCGGATCAGAGTGTCATGCCCCACGGTGATGCAACCCCGGCTACCACTAGAGGCGACATGTCCCCCACCCAGCCAACCACCTCGTCGGGGGCGCCCCAGATCCTGGTTCAATGCTCCCTTGAGCAGGGGGCTCGTGCTGCGGCAGCTATTGCAGCGAGACTCCGCCTGGTGCTTCTCCAAGTGTGAGGGCGACGTGCAGTTTGGCTGGCCCGAGCTCTCACCTCCTCCGTGAAGTGCACACCGGCGCACGTGCAGTACATCCCCACTCCTCCTGACGCAGCACTACAGTTCAAATCGCCTCCTCCCCCGTGCTGTCGCCCATCTGCAGTCAAACGTCGGATCTCCTTCCTCTGGATCCGGCGCAGCGAGATCCCCAGTAACATCCCTCTGTCCCCAGCTCCCTCCAACTACCATCCTCCCTTGTCGAAGAGTACTGTTGGCGGTGTCTAACAACCCAAACAAAAAAAAGAGGATGTCGTGTTGGGGAACATAGTAATTTCAAAAAAATCCTATGCACACACAAGATCATGGTGATGCATAGCAATGAGAGGGGAGAGTGTTGTCTACATACCCTTGTAGACCGTAAGCGGAAGCATTAGCAAAACGCGGTTGATGTAATCGTACGTCTTCACGATCCGACCGATCAAGTACCGAACGTACGGCACCTCCGAGTTCGGCACACATTCAGCCCGATGATGTCCCTCGAACTCCGATCCAGCCGAGTGTTGAGGAAGAGTTTTGTCAGCACGACGGCGTGGTGACGATGATGATGTTCTACCGATGCAGGGCTTCACCTAAGCGCCGCTATAGTATTATCGAGGTGGACTATGGTGGAGGGGCGCACCGCACACGGCTAAAAGATCAAACGATCAATTGTTGTGTCTGGGTTGCCCCCTACCCCCATATATAAAGGAGCAAGGGGGGTGCGGCCGGCCAAGGGGAGAGGCGCGCCGGGAGGAGTCCTACTCCCACTGGGAGTAGGACTCCCCCCCTTTCCTAGTTGGATTAGGACTTGGGAGCGGGGAAAGAGGAGGGAGAGAGGAAGGAAGGAGGGGCGCCGTACCCCTCTCCTTGTACTATTCGGACTAGGAAGGAGGAGCGCGCGGCCCACCCGTGGCCGCCTCTCCTCTTCTCCGTAAAGGCCCACTAAGGCCCATTAACCTCCCGAGGGGTTCCGGTAACCTCCCGGTACTCTGGTAAAATCCTGATTTCACCCAGAACACTTAATATCCAAACATAGGCTTCCAATATAGCAATATTCATGTCTCAACCATTTCGAGACTCCTCGTCATGTCTGTGATCACATCCAGGACTCCAAACAACCTTCAGTACATCAAAACATATAAACTCATAATATAATTGTCATCGTAACGTTAAGCGTGCGGACCCTACGGGTTCGAGAACTATGTAGACATGATCGAGACACGTCTCCGGTCAATAACCAATAGCGGAACATGGATGCTCATATTGGTTCCCACATATTCTACGAAGATCTTTATCGGTCAGACCGCATAACAACATATGTTGTTCCCTTTGTCACCGGTATGTCACTTGCCCGAGATTCGATTGTCGATATCTCAATACCTAGTTCAATCTCATTACCGGCAAGTCTCTTTACTCGTTCCGTAATACATCATCTCACAACTAACTCATTAGTTACAATGCTTGCAAGGCTTAAGTGATGTGCATTACCGAGAGGGCCCAGAGATACCTCTCCGACAATCAGAGTGAAAAATCCTAATCTTGAAATACGCCAACCCAACAAGTACCTTTGGAGACACATGTAGAGCACCTTTATAATCACCCAGTTACGTTGTGACGTTTGGTATCACACAAAGTGTTCCTCCGGTAAACGGGAGTTGCATAATCTCATAGTCATAGGAACATGTATAACTCATGAAGAAATCAATAGCAATATACTAAACGATCGGGTGCTATGCTAACGGAATGGGTCAAGTCGATCACATCATTATCCTAATGATGTGATCCCGTTAATCAAATGACAACTCATGTCTATGGTTAGGAAACATAATCATCTTCGATTAACGAGCTAGTGAAGTAGAGGCATACTAGTGACACTCTGATTGTTTATGTATTCACACATGTATTATGTTTCTTATTAATACAATTCTAGCATGAATAATAAACATTCATCATGAAATAAGGAAATAAATAATAACTTTATTACTGCCTCTAGGGCATATTTCCTTCAGTCTCCCACTTGCACTAGAGTCAATAATCTAGTTCACATCACCATGTGATTTAACACCAATATTCACATCTGTATGTGATTAATACCCATAGTTCACATCGTCATGTGATCAAGACCCAAAGGGTTTACTAGAGTCAATAATCTAGTTCACATCGCTATGTGATTAACACCCAAAGAGTACTAAGGTATGATCATGTTTTGCTCGTGAGAGAAGTTTAGTCAACAGGTCTGTCACATTTAGAGCCATATGTATTTTGCAAATATTCTATGTCTATAATGCTTTGCATGGAGCTACTCTAGCTAATTGCTCCCACTTTCAATATGTATCCAGATTAAGACTTAGAGTCATCTGGATCGGTGTAAAAGCTTGCATCGATGTAACTCTTTACGATGAACTCTTTTATCACCTCCATAATCGAGAAACATCTCCTTAATCCTCACTAAGGATATTCTTGACCGCTGTCCAGTGATCTACTCTTAGATTAAAATTGTATTCCTTTGCCAAACTCAGAGCAAGGTACACAATAGGTCTGGTACACAGCATAGCATACTTTATAGAACCTATGACTGAGGCATAGGGAATGAATTTTCATTCTCTTTCTATTTTCTGCCATGGTCAGGTTTTGAGTCTTACTCAACTTCACACCTTTGCATCGCAGGCAAGAACTCTTTCTTTGACTGTTCCACTTTGAACTACTTCAAAATCTTGTCAAGGTATGTACTAATTGAAAATCTTATCAAGCGTCTTGATCTATCTCAATAGATCTTGATGTAAGTAGCTTTACTAAGGTCTTTCTTTGAAAAAATCCTTTCAAACACTCCTTTATGCTTTCCAGAAAATTCTACATCATTTTCGATCAACAATATGTCATTCACATATACTTATCAGAAAGGTTGTAGTGCTCCCACTCACTTTCTTATAAATACAGGCCTTTCCAAAGGTCTGCATAAAACCATATGCTTTGTGTTGGAAATATGCCCTAGAGGCAATAATAAAAGTATTATTATTATATTTCCTTGTTCATGATAATTGTCTTTTATTCATGCTATAACTGTATTATCCGGAAATCGTAATACACGTGTGAATACATAGACCACAATATGTCCCTAGTGAGCCTCTAGTTGACTAGCTCGTTGTGATCAACAGATAGTCATGGTTTCCTGGCTATGGACATTGGATGTCGTTGATAACGGGATCACATCATTAGGAGAATGATGTGATGGACAAGACCCAATCCTAAGACTAGCACAAAAGATCGTGTAGTTCATTTGCTAGAGCTTTGCCAATGTCAAGTATCTCTTCCTTCAACCATGAGAGCGTGTAACTCCTAGATACCGTAGGAGTGCTTTGGGTGTATCAAACGTCACAACGTAACTGGGTGACTATAAAGGTGCACTACAGGTATCTCCGAAAGTATCTATTGTTTTATGCGGATCGAGACTGGGATTTGTCACTCCGTGTAAACGGAGAGGTATCTCTGGGCCCACTCGGTAGGACATCATCATATGCGCAATGTGACCAAGGAGTTGATCATGGGATGATGTGTTACGGAACGAGTAAAGTGACTTGCCGGTAACGAGATTGAACAAGGTATTGGATACCGACGATCGAATCTCGGGCAAGTAACATACCGATAGACAAAGGGAATTGAATATGGGATTGATTAAGTCCTTGACATCGTGGTTCATCCAATGAGATCATCGTGGAACATGTGGGAGCCATCATGGGTATCCAGATCCCGCTGTTGGTTATTGACCGGAGAACGTCTCGGTCATGTCTACATGTCTCCCGAACCCGTAGGGTCTACACACTTAAGGTTCGATGACGCTAGGGTTATAAAGGAAGTTTGTATGTGGTTACCGAATGTTGTTCGGAGTCCCGGATGAGATCCCGGACGTCACGAGGAGTTCCGGAATGGTCCGGAGGTAAAGATTTATATATGGGAAGTCCTATTTTGGCCACCGGAAAATGTTCGGGATTTTTCGGTATTGTACCGGGAAGGTTCTAGAAGGTTCTGGAGTGGGGCCCACCTGCATGGGGGGACCCACATGGACGTGGGTAGTGGGGGAAAGGCCCCACACCCCTGTTCAAGGCGCACCAAGATCCCCCCTTAGAAGGAATAAGATCATATCCCGAAGGGATAAGATCAAGATCCCTAAAAAGGGGGGATAACAATCGGTGGGGAAGGAAATAATGAGATTTCTTTCCTCCCACCTTGGCCAACGCCCCAATGGACTTGGAGGGCAAGAAACCAGCCCCTCCACCCCTATATATAGTGGGGAGGCGCATGGGAGCTATACACGAAGTTCTGGCGCAGCCCTCCCCCTCTCCCAAGTCGTCCTCCTCTCTCGTGGTGCTTGGCGAAGCCCTGCTGGATTGCCACGCTCCTCCATCACCACCACGCCGTTGTGCTGCTGTTGGATGGAGTCTTCCTCAACCTCTCCCGCTCTCCTTGCTGGATCAAGGCGTGGGAGACGTCACCGGGCTGTACGTGTGTTGAACGCGGAGGTGCCATGCGTTCGGCACTTGATCATCGGTGATTTGAATCACGACGAGAACGACTCCTTCAACCCCGTTCACTTGAACGCTTCCGCTTAGCGATCTACAAGGGTATGTAGATGCACTCTCTTTCTACTCATTGCTGGTCTCTCCATAGATAGATCTTGGTGACACGTAGGAAAATTTTGAATTTCTGCTACGTTCCCCAACAGTGGCATCATGAGCTAGGTCTATTGCGTAGATTCTTTGCACGAGTAGAACACAAAGTAGTTGTGGGCGTTGATGTTGTTCAATATGCTTACCGTTACTAGTCCAATCTTGTTTCGACGGTATTGTGGGATGAAGCGGCCCGGACCGACCTTACACGTACTCTTACGTGAGACAGGTTCCACCGATTGACATGCACTTGGTGCATAAGGTGGCTAGCGGGTGCCAGTCTCTCCCACTTTAGTCGGAACAGATTCGATGAAAAGGGTCCTTATGAAGGGTAAATAGCAATTGGCATATCACATTGTGGTTTTGCGTAGGTAAGAAACGTTCTTGCTAGAAACCCATAGCAGCCACGTAAAACATGCAAACAACAATTAGAGGACGTCTAACTTGTTTTTGCAGGGTATGCTATGTGATGTGATATGGCCAAAAGGATGTGATGAATGATATATGTGATGTATGAGATTGATCATGTTCTTGTAATAGGATTCACGACTTGCATGTCGATGAGTATGACAACCGGCAGGAGCCATAGGAGTTGTCTTTATTTATTGTATGACCTGCGTGTCATTGAAGAACGCCATGTAAACTACTTTACTTTATTGCTAAACGCGTTAGTCATAGAAGTAGAAGTAGTCGTTGGCGTGACAACTTCATGAAGACACGATGATGGAGATCATGATGATGGAGATCATGGTGTCATGCCGGTGACGGTGATGATCATGGAGCCCCGAAGATGAAGATCAAAAGGAGCAAAATGATATTGGCCATATCATGTCACTATTTGATTGCTTGTGATGTTTATCATGTTTATGCATCTTGTTTGCTTAGAACGACGGTAGTAAATAAGATGATCCCTTACAACAATTTCAAGAAGTGTTCTCCCCTAACTGTGCACCGTTGCTATAGTTCGTCGCTTCTAAGCACCACGTGATGATCGGGTGTGATGGATTCTTACGTTCACATACAACGGGTGTAAGACAGTTTTACACAGCGAAAACACTTAGGGTTAACTTGACGAGCCTAGCATGTACAGACATGGCCTCGGAACACGGAGACCGAAAGGTCAAGCATGAGTCGTATAGTAGATACGATCAACATGAAGATGTTCACCGATGATGACTAGTCCGTCTCACGTGATGATCGGACACGGCCTAGTTGACTCGGATCATGTAATCACTTAGATGACCAGAGGGATGTCTATCTGAGTGGGAGTTCATAAGATGAACTTAATTATCCTGAACATAGTCAAAAGACCTTTTGCAAATTATGTCGTAGTTCGCGCTTTAGTTCTACTGTTTTAGATATGTTCCTAGAGAAAATATAGTTGAAAGTTGAAAGTAGCAATTATGCGGACAGTAGAAAGCTTATGTCCTTAATGCACTGCTCAGTGTGCTGAACCCCAAACGTCGTTTGTGGATGTTTCGAACATCGAACATACACGTTTTGATAACTACGTGATAGTTCAGTTAAATGGTTTAAGTAGAGGCACCAAAGACGTTTTCAAAACATCGCGGAACATATGAGATGTTTCGAGGGCTGAAATTGGGATTTCAGGCTCGTGCCCACGTCAAGAGGTATGAGACCTCCGACAATTTTCTTAGCCTACAAACTAAGGGAGAAAAGCTCAATCGTTGAGCTTGTGCTCAGATTGTCTGAGTGCAACAATCACTTGAATCGAGTGGGAGTTGATCTTCCAAATGAGATAGTGATGTTTCTCCAAAGTCATTGCCACCAAGCTGCTAGAGCTTCGTGATGAACTATAACATATCAGGGATAGATATGATGATCCTTGAAATATTCATGATGTTTGACACCGCGAAAGTAGAAATCAAGAAGGAGCATCAATTGTTGATGGTTGGTGAAACCACTAGTTTCAAGAAGGGCAAGGGAACAAAGGGATACTTCATGAAACGGCAATTCAGCTGCTGCTCAAGTGAAGAAACCCAAGGTTGAACCCAAACCCGAGACTAAGTGCTTCTGTAATAAGGGGAACAACCACTGGAGCAGCATTACCCTAGATACTTGGTAGATGAGAAGGCTGGCAAGGTCGATAGAAGTATATTGGATATACATTATGTTAATGTGTACTTTACTAGTACTCCTAGTAGCACCAGGGTATTGGATACCGGTTCGGTTGCTAAGTGTTAGTAACTCGAAATAAAAGCTACGGAATAAACGGAGACTAGCTAAAGGTGAGCTGACGATATATGTTGGAAGTGTTTCCAAGGTTGATATGATCAAGCATCGCACGCTCCCTCTACCACCAAGATTGGTGTTTGCGTTGAGCATATACATGATTGGATTATGTCTATCGCAATACGGTTATTCATTTAAGGAGAATAATGGTTACTCTATTTTTTGAATAATACCTTCAATGGTCTTGCACCTAAAGGAATGGTTTATTGAATCTCGGTCGTAGTGATACACATTTTCATGCCAAAAGATATAAGATAGTAATGATAGTACCACTTACTTGTGGCACTGCCATGTAAGTCATAATGGTATAAAACGCATGAAGAAGCTCCATGTTGATGGATCTTTGGACTCACTCGTTTTTGAAAAGTTTGAGACATGCGAACCATGTCTATTGGTGTATATGCATGAAGAAACTCCATGCAAATGGACCGTTCGGACTCACTTGATTTTGAATCACTTGAGATATGCAAATCATACCACATAGGCAAGATGACTGAAAAGCCTCGGTTTCAATAAGATGGAACAAGATAGCAACTTGTTGGAAGTAACACATTTTGATGTGTGCAGTCCAATAAATGCTGAGGCATGCAGTGAATATCGTTATGTTCTTACTTCACAGATGATTCAAGTAGATGTTGAGAATATTTACTTGATGAAACACAACTCTGAATTATTGAATGGTTCAAGTAATTTCAGAGTGAAGTAGAAGATCATTGTGACAAGAGGATAAAATGTCTATGATACGATCATAGAGATGAATATCTGAGTTACGAGTTTTGGCACACAATTAAGACATTGTGGAAATTGTTTCATAATTAATACCGCCTGGAACACCATAGTGTGATGGTGTGTCCGAACATCATAGTTGCACCCTATTGGATATGGTGCGTACCATGATGTCTCTTATCGAATTACCACTATCGTTCATGGGTTAGGCATTAGAGACAACCACATTCACTTTAAATAGGGCACCACGTAATTCCGTTGAGATGACACCGTATGAATTATGGTTTAGAGAAACCTAAGTTGTCGTTTCTTAAAAGTTTGGGGCTGCGACGCTTATATGAAAAAGTTTCAGGTTGATAAGCTCGAACCCAAAGCGGATAAAATGCATCTTCATAGGAAACCCAAAACAGTTGGGTATACCTCCTAATTCAGATCCGAAAGCAATATGGATTGTTTCTTGAATCGGGTCCTTTCTCGAGGAAAAGTTTCTCTCGAAAGAATTGAGTGGGAGGATGGTGGAAACTTGATGAGGTTATTGAACCGTCTCTTCAACTAGTGTGTGGCAGGGCACAGGAAGTTGTTCCTGTGGCACCTACACCAATTGGAGTGGAAGCTTGTGATGTTGATCATGAAACTTCGGATCAAGTCACTACCAAACCTCGTGGGATGACAAGGATACGTACTACATCAGAGTGGTACGTAATCCTGTCTTGGAAGTCATGTTGCTGGACAACAATGAACCTACGAGCTATGGAGAAGCAATGGTGGGCCCAGATTCCGATAAATGGCTCGAGGCCATAAAATCCGAGAACGGATCCATGACTTTGGAAGAAATACTTGATGGTCGTAAGGCCATTGGGTACGGATGGATTTTAAAAGGAAGACAGACAATGATGGTAATAATTACCATTAAGAAAGCTCGACTTGTCGTTAAGATATTTTCCGACAAGTTCAAGGAGTTGATTACAGTGAGGTTTTCTCACTCGTAGTGATGCTAAGAGTATGTTGGAATTGGATTAGCAGTTACTGCATGATTGATGAAATCTTGCAGATAGGATGTCAAAACATTGTTTCCTCGACGTTATACTTGAGGAAAGGTTGTATGTGATACAACCGGTAGGTTTTGTCAATCCCAAAAGATGCTAATAAGTATGCAAAGCTCCAGCGATCCTTCTAAGGACTGGAGTGAGCATCTCGGAGTTGGAATGTATGCTTTGATGATGATCAAAGATTTTGGGTTTGTACAAAGTTTATGAGAAACTTGTATTTCCAAAGAAGTGAGTGGGAGCACTATAGAATTTCTGATGAGTATATGTTGTTGACATATTGTTGATCAGAAATGACGTAGAATATCTGGAAAGCATATAGGGTTATTTGAAAGATGTTTTTCAATAGAAAACCTGGATTAAGCTACTTGAACATTGAGCATCAAGATCTATAAGGATAGATCAAAATGCTTAATAATACTTTCAAATGAGCACATACCTTGACATGATCTTGAAGGTGTTCAAGATGGACCAGTCAAAGAAGGAGTTCTTTCCTGAGTTGTAAGGTACGAAGTTAAGACTTAAAGCTCGACCTCGGCAGAATAGAGAGAAAGGACGAAGGTCGTCCCCTATGCTTAAGACATAGGCTCTACAGTATGCCATGGTGAGTACCTCACCTGAAGTGTGCCTTGCCATGAGTCAGTCAAGGGGTACAAGAGCGATCCATGAATGGATCACAGACAGCGGTCAAAGTTATCCTTGGTAACTAGTGGACTAAGGAATTTTCTCGATTATGGAGGTGGCAAAAGAGTTCATCGTAAAGGTTACGTCGATGCAAGCTTAACACCTATCTGGATAGCTCTAAGAAGAGATACCGGATACGTATTATGGGGCAACAATTTAGAATAGCTCCAAGTAGAACAGTTATTTGGAATAGCTCCAAATAGAGCGTGGTAGCTACATCTAGGAGATGACATAGAGATTTGTAAAGCACACACGGATCTGAAAGGTTCGGACTCGTTGACTAAAACCTCTCTCACAAGCAACATGATCAAACATAAAACTCATTGAGTGTTAATCACATAGTGATGTGAACTAGACTACTGACTCTAGTAAACTCTTGGGTATTAGTCACATGGCGATGTGACCTGTGAGTGTTAATCACATGGCGATGTGAACTAGATTATTGACTCTAGTGCAAGTGGGAGACTGTTGGAAATATGCCCTAGAGGCAATAATAAAAGTATTATTATTATATTTCCTTGTTCATGATAATTGTCTTTTATTCATGCTATAACTGTATTATCCGAAAATTGTAATACACGTGTGAATACATAGACCACAATATGTCCCTAGTGAGCCTCTAGTTGACTAGCTCGTTGTGATCAACAGATAGTCATGGTTTCCTGGCTATGGACATTGGATGTCGTTGATAACGGGATCACATCATTAGGAGAATGATGTGATGGACAAGACCCAATCCTAAGACTAGCACAAAAGATCGTGTAGTTCATTTGCTAGAGCTTTGCCAATGTCAAGTATCTCTTCCTTCAACCATGAGAGCGTGTAACTCCTAGATACCGTAGGAGTGCTTTGGGTGTATCAAACGTCACAACGTAACTGGGTGACTATAAAGGTGCACTACAGGTATCTCCGAAAGTATCTATTGTTTTATGCGGATCGAGACTGGGATTTGTCACTCCGTGTAAACGGAGAGGTATCTCTGGGCCCACTCGGTAGGACATCATCATATGCGCAATGTGACCAAGGAGTTGATCATGGGATGATGTGTTACGGAACGAGTAAAGTGACTTGCCGGTAACGAGATTGAACAAGGTATTGGATACCGACGATCGAATCTCGGGCAAGTAACATACCGATAGACAAAGGGAATTGAATATGGGATTGATTAAGTCCTTGACATCGTGGTTCATCCGATGAGATCATCGTGGAACATGTGGGAGCCATCATGGGTATCCAGATCCCGCTGTTGGTTATTGACCGGAGAACGTCTCGGTCATGTCTACATGTCTCCCGAACCCGTAGGGTCTACACACTTAAGGTTCGATGACGCTAGGGTTATAAAGGAAGTTTGTATGTGGTTACCGAATTTTGTTCGGAGTCCCGATGAGATCCCGGACGTCACGAGGAGTTCCGGAATGGTCCGGAGGTAAAGATTTATATATGGGAAGTCCTATTTTGGCCACCGGAAAATGTTCGGGATTTTTCGGTATTGTACCGGGAAGGTTCTAGAAGGTTCTGGAGTGGGGCCCACCTGCATGGGGGGACCCACATGGACGTGGGTAGTGGGGGCAAGGCCCCACACCCCTGTTCAAGGCGCACCAAGATCCCTCCTTAGAAGGAATAAGATCATATCCCGAAGGGATAAGATCAAGATCCCTAAAAAGGGGGGATAACAATCGGTGGGGAAGGAAATAATGAGATTTCTTTCCTCCCACCTTGGCCAACGCCCCAATGGACTTGGAGGGCAAGAAACCAGCCCCTCCACCCCTATATATAGTGGGGAGGCGCATGGGAGCTATACACGAAGTTCTGGCGCAGCCCTCCCCCTCTCCCAAGTCGTCCTCCTCTCCCGTGGTGCTTGGCGAAGCCCTGCTGGATTGCCACGCTCCTCCATCACCACCACGCCGTTGTGCTGCTGTTGGATGGAGTCTTCCTCAACCTCTCCCTCTCTCCTTGCTGGATCAAGGCGTGGGAGACGTCACCGGGCTGTACGTGTGTTGAACGCGGAGGTGCCATGCGTTCGGCACTTGATCATCGGTTATTTGAATCACGACGAGAACGACTCCTTCAACCTCGTTCACTTGAACGCTTCCGCTTAGCGATCTACAAGGGTATGTAGATGCACTCTCTTGCTACTCGTTGCTGGTCTCTCCATAGATAGATCTTGGTGACACGTAGGAAAATTTTGAATTTCTGCTACGTTCCCCAACACTTTGATCAACTCATCAAAGCTTATATTCCAACTCCGAGATGCTTGCACCAGTCCATTGATGGATTGCTGGAGCTTGCACACTTTGTTAGCACCTTTAGGATTGACAAAACCTTCTGGTTGCATCATATACAACTCTTCTTTAATAAATCCGTTAAGGAATGCAGTTTTTACATCCATTTGCCAGATTTCATAAAATGTGGCAATTGCTAACATGATTCAGACAGAGTTAAGCATCGTTGCGAGTGAGAAAATCTCATCGTATTCAACATCTTGAACTTGTCGAAAACCTTTCGCAACAAGTTGAGCTTTGTAGATAGTAACACTACTACCAGCGTCTGTCTTCCTCTTGAAGATCCATTTATTTTCTATGGCTTGCCGATCATCGGGCAAGACAACCAAAGTCCAAACTTTGTTCTCATACATGGATCCCATCTCAGATTTCAAGGCCTCAAGCCATTTCGCGGAATCTGGGCTCGTCATCGTTTCCTCATAGTTCGTAGGTTCATCATGGTCTAGTAACATGACTTCCAGAACAGGGTTACTGTACCACTTTGGTGCGGATCTTACTCTGGAAGACCTACGAGGTTTTGCCGTAACTTGATCTGAAGTTTCATGATCATCATCATTAGCTTCCTCATTAATTGGTGTAGGAATCTCTAGAACTGATTTCTGTGATGAACTACTTTCCAATTCGGGAGAAGGTACAATTACCTTATCAAGCTCTACTTTCCTCCCACTCACTTCTTTCAAGAGAAACTCCTTCTCTAGAAAGGATCCATCTTAGCAACGAATATTTTGCCTTTGGATCTGTGATAGAAGGTGTACCCAACAATTTCCTTTGGGTATTCTATGAAGACGCACTTCTCCGATTTGGGTTCGAGCTTATCAGGTTGAAACTTTTTCACATAAGCATCATAGCCCCAAACTTTTAAGAAACGACAACTTTGGTTTCTTGCCAAACCACAGTTCATAAGGCGTCGTCTCAACGGATTTTGATGGTTCCCTATTTAAAGTGAATGCAACTGTCTCTAATGCATAACCCCAAAATGATAGTGGTAAACCGATAAGAGATATCATAGATCGCACAATATCTAATAAAGTGTGGTTACGACTTTCGGACACACCATAACGCTATAGTGTTCTAGGTGGTGTGAACTGTGAAACTATTCCACATTGTTTTATATGAAGGCCAAACTCATAACTCAAATATTCTCCTCCACGATCAGATCGTAGAAACTTTATTTTCTTGTTACGATGATTCTCCACTTCACTCTGAATTTTTTTTGAACTTTTCAAATGTTTCAGACTTGTGTTTCATTAAGTAGATATACTCATATCTGCTCAAATCATCTTGTGAAGGTCAGAAAATAACGATACCCTCCACGAGCATCAATACTCATTGGACCGCATACATCAGTATGTATTATTTCCAATAAGTCACTAGCTCGTTCCATTGTTCCGGAGAACGGAGTTTTAGTCATCTTGCCCATAAGGCACAGTTCGCAAGCATCAAATGATTCATAATCAAATGATTCAAAAAGTCCATCTTTATGGAGTTTCTTCATGCGCTTTGCACCGATATGACCCTAACAGCAGTGCCACAAATAAGTTGCACTATCATTATCAACTTTGCATCTTTTGGCATCAATATTATGATTATGTGTATCACTACGGTCGAGATCCAACAAACTATTTTTATTGGGTGTATGACCATCGAAGGTTTTATTCATGTAAACAGAACAACAATTATTCTCTGATTTTAAATGAATAACCGTATTGCAATAAACATGATCAAATCATATTCATGCTCAACGCAAACGCCAAATAACATTTATTTAGGTTCAACACTAATACCGAAAGTATAGGGAGTGTGCGATGATGATCATATCAATCTTGGAACCACTTCCAACACACACATCGTCACTTCACCCACAACTAGTTTCTGTTTATTCTGTAACTCCTATTTCGAGTTACTAATCTTAGTAACCGAACAAGTATCAAATACTCAGGGGCTACTATAAACACTAGTAAGGTACACATCAATAACCTATATATCAAATATACCCTTGTTCACTTTGCCATCCTTCTTATCCACCAAATATTTAGGGCATTTCCGTTTCCAGTGACCATTTCCTTTGCAATAGAAGCACTTAGTTTCAGGCTTTGGTCCAGCTTTGGGCTTCTTCATGGGAGTGACAACTTGCTTGCCATTCGACTTGAAGTTCCCTTTCTTTTCCTTTGCCCTTTTCTTGACACTAGTGATCTTGTTTAACCATCAACACTTGATGCTCTTTCTTGATTTCTACCTTCGTCGATTTCAGCATCACGAAGAGCTCGGGAATCGTTTTCGTCATCCCTTGCATTATAGTTCATCATGAAGTTCCACTAACTTGGTGATGGTGACTAGAGAACTCTGCCAATCACTATCTTATCTGGAAGATTAACTCCCACTTGATTCAAGCGATTGTAGTACTCAGACAATCTAAGCACTTCTCACTAGTTGAGCAATTCTCCTCCATCTTTTAGGCGAAGTATTTGTCAGAGGTCTCATACCTCTTGACATGGGCATGAGTGTGAAATACCAATTTCATCTCATGGAACATCTCGTATGTTCCATGACGTTTCAAAAACGTCTTTGTAGTCCCGGTTCTAAGCCATAAAGCAAGGTGCACAAAACTATCAAGTAGTCATCATATTGAGCTAGCCAAATGTTCATAATGTCTGCATCTGTTCCTGCAATAGGTCCGTCACCTAGCGGTGCATCAAGGACATAATTTTTCTGTGCAGCAATGAGGATAAACCTCAGATCACGGACTAAGTCTACATCATTGCTACTAACATTTTTCAACATAGTTTTTCTCTAGGAACATATAAAAAACATAGGGAAGCTTTAACGCGAGCTATTCATTTACAACATAATTTGAAAAATACTACCAGGACTAAGTTCATGATAAATTAAAGTTTAATTAATCATATTACTTAAGAACTCCCACTTAGATAGACATCCCTCTAATCATCTAAGTGATCACGTGATCCAAATCAACTAAACCATAACCGATCATCACGTGAAATGGAGTAGTTTTCAATGGTGAACATCACTATGTTGATCATATCTACTATATGATTCACGCTCGACTTCTCGGTGTTCCAAGGCCATATCTGCATATGCTAGGCTCGTCAAGTTTAACATGAGTATTCTGCGTGTGCAAAACTGGCTTGCACCCATTGTAGATGGACGTAGAGCCTATCACACCCGATCGTCACGTGGTGTCTGGGCACGACGAACTTTGGCAACGGTGCATACTCAGGAGAACACTCTTATCTTAAAATTTAGTGAGAGATCATCTTATAATGCTACCGTCAAACAAAGCAAGATAAGATGCATAAAGGATAAACATCACATGCAATCAATATAAGTGATATGATATGGCCATCATCAACTTTGGCATCACGTCTTGACCATATCACATCACAACATGCCCTGCAAAAACAAGTTAGACATCCTCTACTTTGTTGTTGCAAGGTTTACGTGGCTGCTACGGGCTGAGCAAGAACCGTTCTTACCTACGCATCAAAACCACAATGATAGTTTGTCAAGTTGGTGCTGTTTTAACCTTTGCAAGGACCGAGCGTAGCCATACTCGGTTCAACTAAAGTGAGAGAGACAGACACCCGCCGGTCACCTTTAAGCAACTAGTGCTCGTGGCGGTGAAACCAATCTCACGTAAGCGTACGCGTAATGTCGGTCCAGGCCGCTTCATCTCACAATACCGTTGAACCAAAGTATGACATGCTGGTAAGCAGTATGACTTATATCGCCCACAACTCACTTGTGTTCTACTCGTGCATATGACATCTACGCATAAAACCTGGCTCGGATGCCATTTTCTGTGAGCATAGTAATTTCAAAACAATTCCTACGCACACGCAAGATCATGGTGATGCATAGCAACGAGAGAGGAGAGTGTTGTCTACATACCCTTGTAAACCGTAAGCGGAAGTGTTAGCACAACGCGGTTGATGTAGTCGTACGTCTTCATGATCCGACCGATCAAGTACCGAACGTACGGCACCTCCGAGTTCAGCACACGTTCAGCCCGATGACGTCCCTCGAACTCCGATCCAGCCGAGTGTTGAGGGAGAGTTTCATCACCACGACGGGGTGGTGACGATGATGATGTTATACCGGCGCCAGGCTTCGCCTAAGCACCGCTACAGTATTATCGAGGTGGACTATGGTGGAGGGGGGCACCGCACACGGCTAAAAGATCAAACGGTCAATTGTTGTGTCTGGGGTGCCCCCTGCCCCCATATATAAAGGAGCAAGGGGGGGTGCGGCGGGCCAAGGGGAGAGGCACGCCGGGAGGAGTCCTACTCCCACCGGGAGTAGGACTCCCCCCCCCCTTTCCTAGTTGGATTAGGACTTGGGAGGGGGGAAAGAGGAGGGAGAGAGGAAGGAAGGAGGGGCGCTGCCCCCCTCTCCTTGTCCTATTCGGACTAGGGGGAGGGGCGCGCGGCCCAGCCCTGGCTGCCTCTCCTCTTCTCCGTAAAGGCCCACTAAGGCCCATTAACCTCCCAGGGGGTTCCGGTAACCTCCTGGCACTCCAGTGAAATCCCGATTTCACCCGGAACACTTCCGATATCCAAACATGGGCTTCCAATATATCAATCTTCATGTCTCGACCATTTCGAGACTCCTCGTCATGTCCGTGATCACATCCGGGACTCCGAACAACCTTCGGTACATCAAAACATATAAACTCATAATATAACTGTCATCGTAACGTTAAGCGTGCGGGCCCTACGGGTTTGAGAACTATGTAGACATGACCGAGACACGTCTTCGGTCAATAACCAATAGCAGAACCTGGATGCTCATATTTGTTCCCACATATTCTACGAAGATCTTTATCGGTCAGACCGCATAACAACATACGTTGTTCCCTTTGTCATCGGTATGTTACTTGCCCGAGATTCGATCGTCGGTATCTCAATACCTAGTTCAATCTCGTTACCGGCAAGTCTCTTTACCCATTCCGTAATACATCATCTTGCAACTAACTCATTAGTTACAATGCTTGCAAGGCTTAAGTGATGTGCATTACCGAGAGGGCCCAGAGATACCTCTCCGACAATCAAAGTGACAAATCCTAATCTCGAAATACACCAACCCAACAAGTACCTTTGGAGACACCTGTAGAGCACCTTTATAATCACCCAGTTACATTGTGACATTTGGTAGCACACAAAGTGTTCCTCCGGTAAACGGGAGTTGCATAATCTCATAGTCATAGGAACATGTATAAGTTATGAAGAAAGCAACAACAATATACTAAACGATCGGGTTCTATGCTAACGGAATGGGCCAAGTGAATCACATCATTATCCTAATGATGTGATCCCGTTAATCAAATGACAACTCATGTCTATGGTTAGGAAACATAACCATCTTCGATTAACGAGCTAGTCAAGTAGAGGCATACTAGTGACACTCTGATTGTTTATGTATTCACACATGTATTATGTTTCCGGTTAATACAATTCTAGCATCAATAATAAACATTCATCATGAAATAAGGAAATAAATAATAACTTTATTATTGCCTCTAGGGCATATTTCCTTCATGTCGGGCATTTCTTTCAGTGTTGTCTTTTTCAGTGGACGCTGGCGTTTCTCTTTTTGCGACGATTCATATGCATCTCGTGTTGTTAGCATTGGGGTTGACTCCCCGACGTGACTCGTCGCTTGATTGTCAGTGCTTCCTCTGCTTTGCAGGTTTTGGCAGCAATCCTGCGTCTACGGCAAGGGTGCTGACCGCGGTAGTTCGCTAGCGCAAGGGCGCATGCAGTTTAGCCCGCGGGGGCGAGCAGTGCACTTGGCTTGTGAACAAAAAATCTTGAGAATTTTGACAGAGTCACACCCGAAGTGTTGGTTTTTTCCTCTGAATCAATTCCTCTCTGTTGCAGACCGTTTCGTTGCAGCTTGCATCCCACATCATGGGTGGGAGCAACTCTCATGGGGGAGTTCGGGGTCCGCAGTGCACCCCGGTGGGAGCAGTGGTGCACTCTGGTCATTGTGCAGTGCACCCCGTTTCAGTATGCCATATGAACACATGATATGCGTTGGGCTTTCTATCAACTATTAAAAATAGCTTGCTTGTTGCCGGCTGGTGTGTGCTTGATGCAAGCGCGCGCGCGCGCGTGTGTGTGTGCGTGTGTGTGCGTGTGTGTGTGTGTGGATATGCAGTGAAGTCAAGCAATGTACGCAGGTTGGCCGGGAGGGTGTTGCAGTTCAGCAACCAGCCACACCATGTGCAGTTTCAGAAGGTCCATGCGTGTCCGATTTTTTTGTAATTATTGAAAAAAGCAATGTTGTTCATTCTGCCATACTTAGTGGTTCACTTGTAAAAAGAAACTATTTGGCAAAAACAATGTTGAATATAATAGTTAATGACAAAGTTCGCTAAATATGGTTTGGTGGTTTACTTTGGGAAACTGAAAATTGTAGCCCACTTATCTCATCCCCCCGGTTCATTTTTCAGGTAAAACAAATAATAAAATGAAATATTTGTTGAGAAGTTCATTTCAACAAGCATTAATGGGTCATTTTTCAAGAGACATAAATGGATGCGGCCCACTTGGAGGAGTCTTGTGGTTCATTGCGTTTAATAAGGAAGAAACAAAGTGTTGTTCACTTGTTTCATGGTAAAAAGGAAACGATGCTGCTCACTATGTCTTTATTAGATAGATGTGGCTTTGAAGCTCACTTTGTTGTCCCATGCAGTGTGCCATAAAACTTCTACGTGGTTCACTTGTCCCACTTGTAAAAACAGGAGAAACAATTCTCAAAGAAAATTCTCAAAGAAGCTCACTTCTATATTAGATGTAGTTCAATCGCTCGGTCCATGTGGTCCAGTCGCTTGGTCAACGCGCATAAAAAATTAATAAGTATGAAAAAAGACAATAAGAACTCATGCGCTTCACTTTGGGTAGTGTTACGGTTCACTTTTGGAAGTGTTGTGGTCCACTCTCGTTCACGAAATTTTTTGAACAAAAAGACAACAAAAACTCATGTGAGAAAATTTTACGTTTGACAAAAGAAATCATGAAGTTCACATGACCATCTGATGCAGTGCGGTTTTTCGTCCGATGCAGTGCGGTTTCAGTCGGATGAAGTACCCACGTCGATTTGGGTGTCGCGAAACACAGAGTGTCCGTATTTCGGTATATTCAAAATTCCTCTTAAACCGTAAAGAATTAGAGAGAGTGTTCTACATGAAAGAGTTGCGTCTCATCGATATCTTTCCAATGGCGTATCGTTTGAATCATTCCGACCAGCGGTTTGCAAAAATTTCACGAAAAACGGCCGCTGCCACTCGTCATCCGCCGCACGATTTTAAAAATTAACTTACAACTGTAAGGAATATCAAAACTATTTCAACATATGAAAGTTGCGCCTCGTTCATAGCTTTCCAACGGCGTATCACACACCTCGTTGCGACAAACGGTTCAAATACTGGAGTGAAAACAGTAACAAAAATTTGAAAAACAGAATTCCGCGATTTAGTAAATTTGAAACTGCTCTTAAACCATAACGAATTAGAGAAACAATTATATATGAAAAAGATGCGCCTCGACGATATCTATCCAACGGCGTATCATTTGCTTCATTCCGACGAGCGGTTTAGGGAAAAACGCGAAAAAATGCTCGCTGCCACTCGTCATCCGCCGTACCATTTTCAAAACTGCTCTTAAACCGTGTGAAATCTCCAAAAGTGTTCAACAAATCGAAGTTGCGTCTAATCCGTAGCTTTTCAACGGTATATTACACGCCTTATTCCGATAAATGGTTAAAAAACTAGAGAAAAAATAGTACTGAAAAAACAACGCGTGCAGTTTTTTCGACGAGAAGTTCACTCGTGTGAGTAGTGCAGCACACTTGGTTCAAAGAATGACGTGCACTTGCGTTGAGCGTGTAGTGCGGAAGTATTATCAAAATAGTTATTCTACTAATATTAGCAGAATAGACCGGCTATATATATATATATATATATATATATATATATATATATACCAGTTAGGCTTCAAGTGCGTACTTGTTAGTTAAACCTATGTATAAATTGTGACACTAAATATGACTAATAAGTACTCTCGGAGGAGTAGTACAGTAGCAGTACTAGTATACGTCAGTCAAATTATTCATCATGTCCACACATTGAATTGACGTGACAACATGCTGCGCGTGAGGTGACACAAGAATCCCAACGGCGTGTTCGGGTACTCTGGACTTCAGATTTGGAGTACCACTTATCTGTCGAAATCTTTCATCATTCACTTAAAATAGTCGATTGATCATACATTGAGTACCATATAGCTGCAATTACCGATGCAAGTCGAAGAAGGATTGGTCGGTGCTGCCGGCTGGCGTCAAGTTTGATCCCACGGATCAGGAGCTGATCGAGCACCTTGAGGCCAAAGTGAGTGCTGACAGCGCGAGATTTCAGTGTCTCATCGATTTGTTCATACCAACCATCGACAGCGAGCACGACATATGTTACCCCTAACCTGAGAAACTTCCAGGTAAGACACCGATCGGCCATCTACTTGCACAAATATATTCCTTTGCTTATAGCTCTATTTTTCTTTTTAGATGTAGATCTGGTGAAGCAATTACAATTTGACAGTTAATAAAAAGTGAAACAAGTGACCGCAACATGCCAAAGATATTATGAAAATGCCAACTACGTACACTAAAACCTGTATTCCACAATACTGCAGGTATCACACTGAGTGGCCTAAGGAAGCATTTATTCCAGTGCAATTCCAAGGCGTTCAAAAGGGGCACGTGGACGCGTCGCAAGATACAGTCGGAGTGCGGCATGCACGCGATGTGGCACAAGATCGACAATACCTTGCCGGTGATGGACAACGGCCAGCAGACGGGCAGCAAAAAAGGTTCTGGTGCTGCACACCAACAAGAACTTCGACTAGCAGAGGACCAACCACTACTGGAATCAGCTTATTTTCCGTCTGCCAGTTCTTTGCCGTCAGCTGGCGGACGGCAAAGAGGCACTTTGCCGTCTGCTTGCAAAAAACAGACGGCAAAGAACTGACAGACGGCAAAGATGCCAGTTGCCATCAGCCAATTATTTGTCGTCTGCCAGCAGATGGCAAAGAATCTTTACCATCTGCTGGCGGATGGCAAAGAGGTGGGGCTATCTCTTTTTTTGCGGGTACAAAGAAAATCGTTGACCCCCACCTCCTCTCTCTGTCTCCCCTCTCTCCGCACGGCCCCCACATCCTTTCTCTCTCTTCCCTCTCTCTCTCTCTCCCGCTCGTCTCTCCCTTTCCCTCGCGCGAGCACCTATGGTGGCCAATTTCGGCGAGCTCCGACGGGATTCGACGCCGCCCAGCACACCCACGTGACCCCCTCGCCCCGCTCCTCCATCCCCTCCGACCAGATCTGACGCCCGCGTCCTCCAGCGACCACGCGTGACCCTCCCCTGCGGCTAGGGTTTCGACCACCACATCGCCGGCGTGGCTCCGGTGTTGCTCCGGTGACTCAGGTGAGTCTCTTCACTCCTCCTCGTCACATCCATCCCTTTCTTTCTCACCGCGTCGCGTCGCGTCTCCTCTCCCTCACAGATCCATCACGTCGGGAAGCCATGGACGGGAAGGACGTCATGGACGGGAAGGACGCCGTGGAGGACGTAGCTCCACCACTGCCCCCAACGCCATCCAGGTTCGCCCCTTCTCCTCTCCTCCCCTCTTGGATTTCTTATTTTCCTGCCTTGCACCCGTCCACTCAAGTTCTAAACCAAACAAGAAAAATTATCAATCTTGTTTTTGCTGCATATGCAATAATGGTTGAGGAGGACTCAGTTGTTCACTTCTATAATTGTGTCATAAATCGGTTTACTCTGCTTGAGGGCTGCCGTGGTTAGCTCGATTTGATAGGGTCCTTACTACATATGCTGCAGGGATTTAACTTGACTTGTTAATAATGAGTGTCAATCAATCAAACACAAGGAAACTATAAATGCTTACTATTTCGTATAGTGATTGTTGTGTTGTGTATAGGTAAAACTTGCGTTGTCCTTATCTACTTCGGAGGCATCATCATGTGTTGTCAATTTAGTTTCTGCCATGGTTTTGGTTTGGTCCTGCTTATGCCAAATTGATCATTCATTGCTTTTGAACACTCTACCTTTAATCTTTGCTTCTGTAAAACCGGCCTTTCTTCTATTGAATGGAGTGTTTTCTTGCTATGCGGGAAAAGTAGCTCATTCATCGCTGATTTGGCATGTGCAACCAAAGTGGACAGACCGCATTTAGGTCCGGTCGCCGTGAGGATCCTCTGGCGGTACTGGATGTGCCGTGGCGCGGTGGTGCCCCCGGGTGGCGCCTCCGTGCTGCGGCGCCCCTGGTTGGCGCCTTCGTGCCCGTGCTCTCACTGGCGTCGCCGTTGTGGTGCTCTCTGGCAAGCTCCGGCTTGTTGTGGTTGTGTTGGTTGTGTTGGTTGTGATGCTGGTCACACCATAGTGATGGTGTGGCTGCATCCTGCTTCGGCTACAACTCCTTTTGGTGAGCTTCTCCTTGCTCCCCTCCTGATCTCTCTAATGCATAGCTCTTGATCTTGTTGGATGTGAGGCTCTATTAGCTGTGGTTAGCTGCTGTAGATGAGCATCAACTTGTATTGGAGCTCTCTGTGATGGATTCTTGCTGTGTCAGGGTTTTGGTCAGTGACCATCTATGTGTATTTGTGAAGTATATATACTCCTGTACTCCTCTGTTCTGTGTAGTTGATCCTGGAGTTGTTACTTTGGTCAGTTACTTTACTCATGAACGGATACTCACTTGTTCTTAGTTATTTTACTTCTAATACTGATATGAATAGATACCACTTGGTTTGGCTATTCCTATTTGTCTCTTTCTAATAGCCTATGAACAGATACTATACTTGGTTTTGGCTGTTACTTTCCTAGTTTTCTACTGATAAGACAGATACTACATCTGATTTGGGCAGTGATGCTGGTCTGAGCCCCCCTCTCTTAGGCTTAATTTACATGTGACTATCCCTGTGCTGTGATGAACTAGCCCTGGCACTTCCAGGCTATCTGAGCACATAATCCCTCAAGTATACCTTGAGGTCTTCTGTAGCTCTCCTTAATAGTTATCTCTTCTAAGCTGCTGGTGGTTGGATGTGTTAGGACTTGGTCTGGTTGGCTAGTTGTGATGTATATCTCCTCCTGGAGCTTTGTTTTTGGCGTTGCACAGTGACATGTACCTATTGTCACTAGACAAAACTGATTGTGGTGATGAAGTCTAATCTTTGGCTTTAATCACTAGTTTTTAGTTGGCTTAATTCCTGGAGCTAGTACTGATAGTGGTCTTTGTGTTGGCATTTAACTTACTGCTAATTGTGGTGGCTTCTTGATTGGGTCCTTGGCTGGTTCTCTTCTTTGGCTCTTTGGTATTGGTTGACTCTATTTGGCTTTCTAATTAAGATCACTTTGAAAATCAGGATCTTAACTAAGATTATCTTGATCTCAAGTACTGGCTCCTACAACATTGCATTTCACCAAGTGAAATGCTACATTTCTACTACTAACCCATTCTCTCTTTCTTAGTGTTTTTGTTATGCAGGTTGGAAGAAAAGAAGAAGATCCAGAGAAGATCTTAGTAATAAGATAGTTTTTAGGAAAATAGATATTTAGTTTTAGATCATTCCTTGTAATATTTGTTGGATATGTGTTCATGGATATGTGTTGGATATATATGTGTTCATGACTATATATTGGTAACATGTGTTGGATATGTGTTCATGGATATGTGTTGGATATATATGTGTTCATGAGTATTGGTAATATGTGTTGGATATGCTATATTGGTCATACATATAGTCTGTGTTTGATTGTGTTTGATTTTCTGTGAAAATGAATTGATATAAGAAGAAACAGAATTAAAGCCTATTTGGTCTCTTTGCCATCTGCCAACAGATGGCAAAGAGCCTGCAGCCTTTGCCGTCTGCCAGCAGATGGAAAAGAGTCGTGCCCTTTGCCGTCTGCCAGCAGATGGTAAAGAGTCGTGACTTTTGCCGTCCGCCACTGATGGCAAAGGCCTCTTTGCCGTCCGCTGCAAAAAACAGACGGCAAAGAAGGCCTTTGACGACCCTGTCTTTGCCGTCGCTGTTTGCCGTCCGCCATCCTAGCCTTTGCCGTCCGCCATGGTTGATGGCAAAGTACCAGATTCCTGTAGTGAACTGGGTGATGCACCAGTACCACCTCAGGCACTTGGAGCAAGAGAAGGAGCAGGAGTTGGTCCTCTGCAAAATTTTCTACCAAACAAACACTAGGGCCAGGAGTAAAAAGATTATAAGTTAGTTTGGTATTGGTAGTTGTACTACCTTGTCGTCCGCAAGTTGGTATTGCTGTTAACGATCTTTTGGTATGAACTTGCATTTGCTTCCAACCATCATGCCGAGGGTCGACGTGGATATAAAGCTGAATCATTTGTTTCGAAACTAATTTTTAGGCACCTAATTTTTATTTGATGGGTAGCATAAGCACCTGCCATTCGAATTCCCAGTTCTCCAATTTTTTTGAAACAAGTGCATGCACTTATTATCACGATGAAAAAACAATATCCTTGTTGCATCCCAGTTATCAGTCTGTACTTGCAGAATTCTCTCATTTATTGAGCATGCATATTGTTTTTTCAGGTCGAACAAGTTTCAACTGGGTTGTAGACTACCTAGGGTTGGTTTTGTTTTTAACAGGCCCAGCACATGACGACAACGGGGCACAAAGATCCAGCAGGTATCTACTGGCCTCTAGCCCGCCAGCGTTAGTTATATTTTGTCTTACAACATCCGCAGGTAGTTTTTTTACTGAATCAAATGCATGTCCTACATCTGTTTTCTAATCTCTACCTATAGTTTTACTAGTTCATATACACGTATCATTATATTGAAAACACATAAAATTCCCTTTTCATATTTACATCCTTATTTTTGTTGTTTTTTCTCACCCAGCGCTGATTTTTTTACACTGCTTTTCCCTTAAACCAACTCAATTGTCCCATGTCTTATTTGCTTACGAAAACAAAATGATTTTTTTGGCAAATCAATAAGTTCTTAAAAAATGTTTATCATTTCAAGATTACAACAGTTCGGGCTCCACCAAAATATGCAAAATAAGGTTGAACTTTTTGACCGTGGTCCTGTGCAGAAAATGGGCTATAATAAATTACATAAGAATTAGCAAATAGGCTGCAAATTATAAAAAATTGCAAATGGGCTTTATGTTGTCTGCCGTAGATTTGGAGGCTGACTTGTGGGCCTACTAAGTTCATGTGTACACAAGGTTTCTCAAAAAAGAAACTTAGTCAACAATCGACTCTACCAGCGTCAGACCATTAGATGTCAATCTAACGGCAATCGTGCTTCTTCAGTCTCTGATCCTCCTGCCCAAGCCGCCCAAACCAGCGCCGTCGGAACCGCCTGCTCCCGCCTCCCATGGCCGGCTGTGCTGCCGGGCAGGCCTCACGTCCCCATCATACTCGCATCCCTGGCCTGTCTATCCCTCTACTCACCCACACCTCCTGTTATTTTTCGGCGACGGCAGCCGAACCAGTCAACCCTCGTACTCTCCACCGCGTGGGCAGCCACTGCTGTGTCTTCCCCAGCTCCGTGTCATTCTCTTTGTAGGCCTCGCCGTCGTCCACTGATACGTCTCCAACGTATCTAATTTTCCAAACACTTTTGCCCTTGTTTTGGACTCTAACTTGCATGATTTGAATGAAACTAACCCGGACTAACGCTGTTTTCAACAGAACTGCCATGATGTTGTTTTATGTGTAGAAAAGAAAAGTTCTCGGAATGTCCTGAAAAATCCACGGAGGCACTTTTTGGAATTAATAAGAATTTCTAGGCGAAAGAAATACACCAAGGGGCCCACACCCTATCCACGAGACAGGGGAGGCACCCCCCTATAGGGTGCGCCCCCTATCTCGTGGCCCTCCTGGACCTCCACCGACCTCAACTCCAACTCCATATATTCCGTCTCAGGGAGAAAAAATCAGAGAGAAAGTTTCATCGCGTTTTACGACACGAAGCCGCCGCCAAGCCCTAATCACTCTCGGGAGGGCTGATCTGGAGTCCGTTCGGGGCTTCGGAGAGGGGGATTCATCGCCATCGTCATCATCAACCATCCTCCATCACCAATTTCAAGATGCTCACCGCCGTGCGTGAGTAATTCCATGGTAGGCTTACTGGACGGTGATGGGTTGGATGAGATTTACCATGTAATCAAGTTAGTTTTGTTAGGGTTTGATCCCTAGTATCCACTATGTTCTGTGATTGATGTTGCTATGACTTTGCTATGCTTAATGCCTGACACTAGGGCTCGAGTGCCATGATTTCGGATCTGAACCTATTATGTTTTCATGAATATATGTGTGTTCTTGATCCTATCTTGCAAGTCTATAGTCACCTATTATGTGTTATGATCCGACAACCCCGAAGTGACAATAATCGGGATACTTCTCGGTGATGACCGTAGTTTGAGGAGTTCATGTATTCTCTATGTGCTAATGCTTTGTTCCGGTTCTCTATTAAAAGGAGGCCTTAATATCCCTTATTTTCCACTAGGACCCCGCTGCCATGGGAGGGTAGGACAAAAGATGTCATGCAACTTCTTTTCCATAAGCACGTATGACTATTTACGGAATACATGCCTACATTACATTGATGAACTGGAGCTAGTTCTGTGTCACCCTATGTTATAGCTATTACATGAGGTATCGCGTGTAGCATAATTATCCATCACTAATCCATTGCCTATGAGTTTTTCACATATTGTTCTTCGCTTATTTACTTTTCCGTTGCTACTGTTACAACTACTACAAAAACCCAAAAACTATTATCTTTACTTTTGCCACCGTTACCTTTATTATCATACTACTTTGCTACTAAATACTTTGCTGCAGATACTAAGTTATCCAGGTGTGGTTGAATTGACAACTCAACTGCTAATACTCAAGAATATTCTTTGGCTCCCCTTGTGTCGAATCAATAAATTTGGGTTACCCTCGAAAGCTGTTGCGATCCCCTACACTTGTGGGTTATCATCCACCGCCCTGGTGCTCTCGGCGTGGCGTGGTCAATGATGTCCATCCAACGGCCGTAGTGCTTCTTCAACCTCTGGTCTAGTCTTCTTGCTCCAGCCGCCCAAAGCAGCGCCGGTCATGCCGCATGCTCCTGCCTCCCGTGGCCGACTATGCTGCCGCAGAGGCCTCACCGCCCCCATACTACTCCCACCGATGGCGAGGCCATCCCTCCACTCACCCACTCCCCCCTGTTATTCTGCAGCGATGGCAACCTCACACCGTAGCTGAACTAGTGAACCCTCGTACTCCTCTTCGCGTGGGCATCCACTGCCGCATCTTCCTTGGCTCCGTGTTGTCCCCTTCCTAGGCCTCACCGTTGTCCACCACCGTGGTGCTCTCGGCGCGGCGTGGTCAATGTGCTCAATGACCGACTTCCATCGGAAGAGTACTGTACGTGGAGAGGCTGACAGCTGGGTCCACGGCAGCCGCAAGGAAGTGCCTCCTTATTACGCGCAAAATAATTATTCCTCCACCTGACAGCAGGGACCCACCGGACGAGCCACCAGTATTTCACGGAAAAAGCATTTCCCCTTGACTGCTGGGACCCACCGGACGGGCCACCGTATTTATGCTAAAAAAAGCATTTCCCCCCGACTGCTGGGACCCACCGGACGGGCCACTGTATTTCGTGAAAAAAACGTTCCCCCGCTGTCAGCTTGGACCCACCGGAAGTGCCTCCTTATTACGCACAAAAAAATGAATACCCCCTGCTAGCTGGGACCCACCTTAGTGGGAAGCTGACTTGTGGGCCTACTAAGTTGACTGGGATGGAGGCCTTTGTCAAGTTTAGTCAATATATGAACGATTCTAGCACCAGTGACCGTACGATGTCCATCCAACAGTCTTAGTGCTTCTTCAACCTCTGGTCTTCTTGCTCCAGCCGCCCAAAGCAGCGCCAGTCCTGCCGACCGTGGCCGGCTGTGATGCCGCGGAGGCCTCACCGCCCCCTACTACTCCCACCGCTGGCCAGGCCATCCCTCTACGCACCCACACCCCTGTTATTCTGCGGCGATGACAGCCTCACACCGCAGCTGAACGAGTGAACCCTCATACTCCTCTACGCGTGGGCATCCACTGCAGCATTTTCCCCGGCTCCGTGTCGTCCCCTTCCTAGGCCTCGTCGTCGTCCACCGCCCTGGTGCTCTCGGCACGGCGTGGTCAACATGGTCAAGGAACGGCTTCCATCGGACGTGGACTGTACGTGGAAAGGCTGACAGCTGGGTCCACGGCCGCAACAAGGAAGTGCTTCCTTATTACGCGCAAAATAATTATTCCTCCACCTGACACGGGGACGCACCGGACGGGCCATCATATTTCACAAAAAAACCGTTTCCCCTGGCTACTGGGATGCACCAGCTACATCTTCGCACGCAAGGAAGTGTGTCTGGGCAACAAAAAAACGATTTACCCCCTGACTGCTGGGACCCACCAGCTACATCTTCGCGCGCAAGGAAGTGCGTCCGGGCAAAAAAAACGATTCGCCCCCCTGACTGGTGGGACCCACCAGCTACATCTTCGCATGCAAGGAAGTGTGTCCGGGCAAAAAAACCGATTCGCCCCCCTGACTGCTGGGACCCACCAGCTACATCTTCGCACACAAGGAAGTGCATCCGAAAAAAACGATTCGCCCCGTGACTACTGGGACCCACCAGTTACATTTTCGCACGCAAGGAAGTGCTTGACAGTCGGGACCCACCGTGTCGAAGCGTACGTAGTGTTGTCATTCTGGTTGCGAACGTGTACGTACATATATACTGGTCGATGTAGAGGCGTGCACGTGTCGTAGTAGAGGCACGCACATAGCATGTACACGTACGTATAGCGGCCAGTGTGCAAAAAAGAAAATACAGCCACGTATGTGTACATATGGGCAGGGTCACGAATGCGTACTCGCGCATACGTACGGCCAGGGCTCGTGTACATGGCTGGGTTGGAATGGAGAAACAACGTCATCGTCGTGTTCATGGGGAGCCAACCGGCTGGGTCGGAACGGAATGCGTCATCGTGTTCATTGGGAGGGCTTGGATGGAATAGGCGATGGAAACGAGGCCTGGCGTACCGCAGAACGAAGGAAACGGCCTTGTGTTCGACTGGCCACGTTCGAAACGGGATCCTGTTCATCGGGAGGGGTCTGGCGTACCGCAAAACGGAGGAAACAGACCTCCTACAGTCAAAATGGGGGTCCTGTCGATCGGGAGGGGTGTGGCGTACCGCAAAACGGACGAAACAAACTTGTGTTGGAGCGCTACGGTCGAAACGGGGTCCTGTTCATCGGGAGGGGTGTGGCGTACCTCAAAACGGGACTCCACGGGATACTATTCATCTCCACCATCGACCTCCTCCAGCCTCCACGGGCTACTGTTCATGCACCGTCGACCTCCTCCAGCTTCCACCTGCGACTGTTCATCCACGGGCTCCTGTTCATCCATCCTCCACCGCGCGTTACTCCACCGGCTACTGTTCAACCACCCCTCTCCACGGGCTCCTGTTCAACCACCCCTCCACGAGCTACTATTCATCCACCCCTCCACCTTCTACTATTCATCCAGCCCTCCACGGGGTCATCCTCTTCATCCAGCCCTCCACGGGGTCCTGTTCATCCAGCCCCAACCAGCTCGATTGATCGGGGTCCTTTTCATCCAGAGGCAATGCCACGGGTCCTGTTCATCCACTCCCACCGCTCACTGTTCATCCAAACCCCCCGCAACACTCACTGTTCATCCAGAGAGGCAGCATCGTTCGGCTTCAGTTCGCAGCAGCAGCAAAGGAATCGCTCGATTGGGTTCAATTAACAACCATCGATTGAGCGCTCGGGTTCAGTAACGCATAGCCTGCAGTGCAATCACTCGGGTTCAGTTAGAGCCCAACGCCTCGCTCGGGTTCAGTTAGAGCCAACGCCTCGCATATACGCACGTACGTGTACGAGAGAAACGTGCATCGCTCGGCCCCCGACCTCCCACCATAACCGGGAACTCCCCGAAATTTTCCTCGCCCTCGCTTATACCATGGTTTTTTCCGTCATGGACGGCCCAAAGAATGTCATGCAGTTGCGTCTCCAGCCCGCCCAGGATGAAAAGCCCATTTTCTGTCATGATTTTTTGTCATAGAAGTAGGAGCCCACCACATCTATGATGATACCGGGTTTTTTCACAATTAGCGTCATAGAAGTGTCATATGTATGACAGGAAAAAGATTCGTTCGACCCAAAATGTCACAGATGTGTCTTTTTTTGTAGTGGTATCATGCATCTTCAGGAAACTTGGATCCTGGCTTAAAGCTTCTTTGGCTCTGGCATGGGGTGGACATGTTTCCTCCTACCTTTTACACATGATCTCATTGTCACTGTTCTTGGACCTTGTTTTTCGCAAGTAGGATTGGTTCTCCTTTGTCCGGACCAAGAGGATGGAGGTTCCTCTCTGGAAATATCTTTTTGTGTGCGGTCCGATGATGTTCGATACTTTTCCAAGGAGAAGTGGTTTCGCTAGTCTCAAGTGCTTCTTGTTTGGGTGTGACTAACTTGTGCTCATGCTCGGCATCAATTTTGCGGCATCTAGTAGTGTTACAAGAAAATGAGACGTCCATGATATTTTGGTTCGAACGAAAATATTTTCTATCATGGAAGTGACACTTCCATGACGATAGTAGTGACAAAAACGCCCGAACAAGAAGACCTGAGCCGCCTCATCATCGCCCACCCCTACCCGACGCCCACCGAAGACCTTCGGCCCATCCTGAGGGAGTCCTGGATTAAGGGGTCCTCGGACGGCCGGACTATATGCTTATGCCAGACTGTTGGATTATGAAGATACAAGATAGAAGACTTCATCCCGTGTCCGGGTGGGACTCTCCTTTGCGTGGAAGGCAAACTTGGCAATTCGGATATGTAGATTCCCTTCTCTGTAACCGACTCTGTGTAACCCTAGCCCCCTCCGGTGTCTATATAAACCAGAGGGTTTAGTCCGTAGGACAACAACAGTCATAATCATAGGCTAGCTCCTAGGGTTTAGCCTCTACGATCTCGTGGTAGATCAATTCTTCTAATACTCATATCATCAAGATCAATCAAGCAGGAAGTAGGGTATTACCTCCATAGAGAGGGCCCGAACCTGGGTAAACATCGTGTCCCCCGCCTCCTGTTACCATTAGCCTTAGACGCACAGTTCGAGACCCCCTACCCGAGATCCCCCGGTTTTGACACCGTCATTGGTGCTTTCATTGAGAGTTCCACTGTGTTGTCACCATAAGGCTTGATGGCTCCTTCAATCATCTACAACGATGCGGTCTAGGGTGAGGTTTTCCTCCCCGGACAGATCTTCGTATTCGGCGGCTTCGCACTACAGGCCAACTCGCTTGGCCATCTGGAGCAGATCGATAGCTACGCCCCTAGCCATCAGGTTAGGTTTGGAAGCCTGAACTACACTGCCGACATCCGTGGAGACTTGATCTTCAACGGATTCGAGCCCATGACAGGTGCACCCTACAACCACGATGAGCATGACCTAGATCTGCCATCGAGCGGTGTTCAGGAGATTGCACCTGTAGCTGCCCTGGCTTTAGATCTAGAGCAGATCGTGCCATCCGAGGATGGGAGGATGGACCCTGCCATGGAAGCCACACACTCTACGGCGATAGAGTCAAACACAGTTTTCACCTCCAATGAGGTCTATGTCATCGAACCCTCGGACTCATCTCCGGCCATAGGCTCTGAACCGCGCGTATCCGCGCCCATCGGGTCTAACTGGGCACCGATCTTGGAGTTTAGCTCTGCGGACATCTTTCAACACTCACCCTTGGGCGACGTGCTAAACTCATTAAAGTCTCTCTCCTTGTCAGGAGACTCTTGGCCGAACTATGTCCGGCTTGAGTGGGAAGCGGACGACGGAGGAATTCCTTACCCACCAGCACCCACTTAATAGCCACTGCCGACGACTTAACCGACATGCTTGACTTCGACTCCGAAGACATCGACAGTATGGACGACGATGCCGGAGCAGAACAAGAACCAAGCCCACAGGGTGCTGGACAGCCACCTCATCGTATGACATATATATGGTGGACACACCCAAAGAAAACAATGGCGAGGATCAAAAGGATGCAACGGAGGATAATCCTCCTGAGAAACAGCCGAATCACTGACGTCAGTGACGCTGCTCTAAACCACGCCAGGGTAGAAACAGTGATATCAGCACAAGAGATAATAGCACTCCGGATGATGCCGAAGACGAAAACAATCCCGCCCAACCAAGCTTCGAACAGGCCGAACGGGAGGACGAGCAAGCTAGCCCTGATGAATAGGCCATGAATGAAGACTCGGAGGATGACAATTACATGCCCCCTCCGAAGATGAGGTGAGCCTCAACGACGAAGAATTTACTGTGCCTGAGGATCCCGTCGAGCAGGAGCGCTTCAAGCACCGGCTTATAGCCACTGCAAAGAGCCTGAAGAAAAAACAGCAGCAGCTTCAAGCTGATCAAGATCTGCTCACTGATAGATGTACTGAGGTCCTGGCGCCCGAGGAATACGGACTCGAGCGCCCAACCAAAAGTTACCCGAGGCGCAGGTTGTTACCTCAATTCAAGGATGAGGCACTAGAGCCTATACTACCAGCACAGGATGCGGCTGACCGACCACCTCGTGGCCGAGATAAAGCGGTGTATCAGTCTGAACACCAGCCCGCACCCCGTCGCCGAACAAATAGAAACACGAAGGCCCGGGGCTACACGCATGACCTGCAAGATGAATTGGAAAACAAAGCAGGACTGTCAAGATCGATCTACGGATCGCGGGGGCGTGCCCCAACACGTGACGATGACCGCCACGCCGGATATACTAAATACAAACCCATCCGGGCCGGATACAGCAGACCAGATTCATCTGAACTGCGTCGCAATGTAGCCCGACATAGAGGCGCCACACACCCCCTATGCTTCACTAACGAAGTAATGGAGCATGAATTCCCAGAAGGGTTTAAACCCGTAAACATCGAACCTTATGATGGGACAACAGATCCCGCGGTATGGATTTAAGATTTCCTTCTCACATTCACATGGCCCATGGTGATGATCTCCATGCCATCAAGTATCTCACACTAAAACTCAAGGGACCAGCTCGGCACTGGCTGAATAGTTTGTCGGAAAACTCCATTGGCAGTTGGGAGAACCTAGAAGACGCATTCCTTGACAACTTTCAGGGCACTTATGTGCGACCACCGGACGCTGATGACTTAAGTCATATAACCCAACAGCCCGGAGAGTCAGCCAGGAAATTCTGGACTCGGTTCTTAACTAAAAAGAACCAAATCATCGACTGTCCAGATGCTGAAGCCCTAGCGGCCTTTAAGCATAACATCCGTGACGAATGGCTCGCCTGACACCTCAGCCAATAGAAGCCGAAGTCCATGGCAGCCCTTACCACACTCATGACCCACTTTTGTGCGGGCGAGGATAGCTGGTTGGCTCGTAGCAACAACACATCAAGGAAATCCTGGCACTTCAGACACCAGAGATAGCAACGGCAAACCCCGACGCAATAGGCACAAGCGTCGCAATAATGGCGATAATGCCGAAGACACGGCCGTCAATGCCGGATTTAGTGGCTCCAAGTCCGGTCAACGGAAAAAGCCATTTAAAAGAAACAATCCGAGCCTGTCCAGTCTAGACCGCATACTCAATGGCCCATGTCAAATCCATGGCACCCCTGATAAACAAGCCAACCATACCAACAGAGAATGTTGGGTATTTAAACAGGTCGGCAGACTAAATGCCGAAAACAAGGAAAAGGGGTCGCATAGTGATGACGACGATGAGCCCTGGCCACCGAACACAGGGGACAGAAGAAATTTCCTCCCCAAATCAAAACGGTAAATATGATATACACCACCCATATTCCCAAGCGGGAGCAGAAGCGCGCACTAAGGGACGTCTACACGGTGGAGCCAGTCGCCCCAAAGTTCAACCCATGGTCCTCCTGTCCGATCACCTTTGATCGCAGGGACCATCCGACCAGTATTCATCATGGCGGCTCAGCCGAACTGGTTCTCGACCCCATTAGCAATGGATTCCACTTCACACGAGTCCTCATGGACGGTGACAGCAGCCTGAACATGCTTTATCAGGATACAGTGCGCAAAATGGGTATCGACCCTTCAAGGATCAAACCCACCAAAACCACCTTCAAATGTGTCATACCAGGTGTAGAGGCCTATTGTACAGGCTCAATCACACTGGAAGTGGTCTTCGGATCCCCGGACAATTTCCGAAGCAAGGAGTTAATCTTCGACATCGTCCCCTTCCGCAGTGGTTATCACGCACTGCTTGGACGAACCGCATTCGCTCGATTCAATGCAGTGCCACACTATGCCTACCTCAAGCTCAAGATGCCCGGACCTCGCAGTGTTATAACAGTCAATGGAAATACAGAGCGCTCCCTCCGTACGGAGGAGCACACCGCGGCCCTTGCAGTAGAAATACAGAGCAGCCTTCTGATGCGTCTCCAATGTATATATAATTTTTGATTGTTCCATGCTATTATATTACCCCTTTTGGATGTTTATGGGCTTTATTTTACACATTTATATCATTTTTGGGACTAACCTACTAACCGGAGGCCCAGCCCGTATTGCTGTTTTTTTGCCTATTTCAGTATTTCGAAGAAAAGGAATATCAAACGGAGTCCAGACGGAATGAAACCTTCAGGGGCGTGATTTTTGGAATGAACGTGATCCAAAGGATTTGGAGTGCAAGTCAAGAAGCAATTGAGGGGGCCAGGAGATAGGAGGGTGCGCCCACCCCTCCTGGGTGCGCCCCATGTCTCATGGGCCCCACGAGCGGCCACCGACGTACTTCTTCCTCCTATATATACCTATGTACCCCAAAAACATCCAGGGGGCAACGAAACACAATTTCCACCGCCGTAACCTTCTGTATCTGCGAGATCCCATCTTGGAGCCTTCGCCGGCGCTCTACCAGAGGGGGAATCGATCACGGTGGGCTTCTACATCAACACCATAGCCCCTCCGATGAGTTGTGAGTAGTTTACCACAGACCTTCGAGTCCATAGTTATTAGCTAGATGGCTTCTTCTCTCTTTTTCGATCTCAATACAATGTTCTCCCCCTCTCTTGTGGAGATCTATTCGATGTAAACTCTTTTTGCGGTGTGTTTGTCGAGATCCGATGAATTGTGGGTTTATGATCAAGTTTATCTATGAGAAATATTTGAATCTTCTCTGAATTCTTTTATGTATGATTGAGTTATCTTTGCAAGTCTCTTCGAATTATCAGTTTGGTTTGGCCTACTAGATGGATCTTTCTTGCCATGGGAGAAGTGCTTAGCTTTGGGTTCAATCTTGCGGTGTCCTTACCCAGTGACAGAAAGGGTTGCAAGGCACGTATTGTATTGTTGCCATCGAGGATAAAAAGATGGGGTTTATATCATATTGCTTGAGTTTATCCCTCTACATCATGTCATCTTTCTTAATGTGTTACTCTGTTCTTATGAACTTAATACTCTAGATGCATGCTGGATAGCGGTCGATGTGTGGAGTAATACTAGTAGATGCAGGCAGGAGTCGGTCTACTTGTTGCGGACGTGATGCCTATATACATGATCATGCCTAGATAATCTCATAATTATTCGCTTTTCTATAAATTGCTCGACAGTAATTTGTTCACCCACCGTAATACTTATGCTATCTTGAGAGAAGTCACTAGTGAAACCTATGGCCCCCGGGTCTATCTTTTATCATATAAGCTTTCAATCTACTTTTATTTGCATCTTTACTTTTTTCATCTATATTATAAAATACCAAAAATAAATTTATCTTATCATACTATCTCTATCAGATCTCACTTTTGCAAGTGGCCGTGAAGGGATTGACAACCCCTTTATTGCGTTCGTTGCGAGTTCTTTGTTTGTTTGTGTAGGTGTGTGGGACTTTTGAGGAGCCTCCTACTGGATTGATACCTTGGTTCTCAAAAACTGAGGGAAATACTTATGCTACTATTGCTGCATCACCCTTTCCTCTTCAAGGAAAACCAACGCAAGCTCAATACATAGCAAGAAGGATTCCTAACGCCATTGCCGGGGAGGTCTTCGCTCAAGTCAAGACATACCAAGTACCCATCACAAACTCATCTCCCTTGCATTTACATTATTTGCCATTTGCCTCTCGTTTTCCTCTCCCCCACTTCACCCTAGCTGTTTTATTTGCCCTCTCTTTCCCAATCTCTCTCTCTCTCTTTTTGCTTGCCTTTTTCTGTTTGCTTGTGTGCCTATTTGTCCTTATGGCTTTGCCTAAGAGTACCGACCTCCTTCTTAGAAGGTGTGAAGAGATTGAATCAAATATTAGAAGCTTTATGACTTTGCAATTTGAACATAATAATTTCTTTAGAAAAGAGCTTAAAGAACAAAAAAGGTTTTTTGGGGTTTATGAATAAGGAGCTTGATGATATGAACAAAGAATTTTATGGTGTGAACTCTCAAATTACCCCGCTAGAGAAGGCTATAGCCCAAATTTCTGATAAGCAAGCCACCTTAGTCAATAAGATGGCTGCCAAACCAGAAAAGTTAGATGAAAATAAAGATGAAGATCTTAAAGTTATTGATGTGTCTCCTATTAGATCTTTGTTTTGCAATATGAATTTTGATAATAATGGGACTGGAGATGAGTCAACTTTAGTTAGAAGGCGTCCCAAGAATTCAGAGTTTTTAGATCTTGATGCTAAATTTGGTAAAAGTGGGATTGGAGAGGTCATGACTTTAAATAGTATTGAACCCACTATCTTGGATTTCAAGGAATTTGATTATGATAATTGTTCTTTAGAAAGTTATATTTCCTTGTTGCAATCCGTTGTTAATTCTCCTCATGCTTATAGCCAAAATAAAGCTTTTACCAAACGTATCGTTGATGCCTTGATGCAATCTTTTGATGAAAAACTCAATTTGGAAGTTTCTATACCTAGAAAACTTGATGATGAGTGGGAACCTACTATAAAGATTAAAATTAAATATCATGAGTGTTTTGCTTTGTGTGATTTGGGTGCTAGTGTTTCCACGATTCCGAAAACTTTATGTGATATTCTAGGTTTCCATGATCTTGATGATTGCTCTTTAAATTTGCACCTTGCGGATTCCACCATTAAAAAGCCAATGGGAAGGACCAATGAGGTCCTCATTGTTGCAAATAGAAATTTGGTGCCCGTAGATTTTATCGTTCTTGATATAGATTGCAATCTTTCTTGCCCTATTATTCTTGGTAGACCTTTCCTTAGAACGATTGGTGCGATTATTGATATGAAGGAAGGGAATATTAAATTCCAATTTCCGTTAAAGAAAGGCATGGAGCACTTTCCAAGAACCAAAGCCAAATTACCTTATGAATCTATCATGCGAGCTACCTATGAATAAAGTGCCAAAGATGGCACTACTTAGATTTATCTTCGCTTTTATGCCTAGCTAGGGGCGTTAAACGATAGCGCTAGTTGGGAGGCAACCCAATTTTCTTTGTGTTTTTTTTGTTTTTGTTTAGTAATAAATTTTTCATCTACCTTCTGTTTAGATGTGTTTTTATGTTTTAATTAGTGTTTGTGCCAAGTATAACATATAGGATAACCTATGATGATAGTTGATTTGATTCTGCTGAAAAACAGAAACTTTGCGCTCACGAGAAAAAATTCAATAAATCACAGAAACGTGATTTTGCATTGATTCTTTTTGATGCTGATCAATAGACAAATTTTCCAGAACTTCCAATTTGGGTAGGAGTTTTAGAGTTCCAGAAGTTTGTGTTAGTTACAGATTGCTACAGACTGTTCTGTTTATTGACAGATTCTGTTTCTCGTGTGTTGTTTGCTTATTTTGATGCATCTATGGCTAGTATTAAGTGGTATGAACCATAGAGAACTTGGAATACAGTATGTTTAACACCAAAAGAAATAAAGAATGAGTTCATTACAGTACCTTATGTGGTGGTTTTGTTTTCTTTCACTAACGGAGCTTATAAGATTTCCTGTTGAGTTTTGTGTTGTGAAGTTTTCAAGTTTTGGGTAAAGCTTTGATGGACTATGGAATATGGAGTGGCAAAAGCCTAAGCTTGGGGATGCCCAAGGCACCCCAATATATTCAAGAATAGCCAAAATCCTAAGCTTGGGGATGCCCCGGGAAGGCATCCCCTCTTTCGTCTTCGTTCACTGGTAACTTTACTTGGAGCTATATTTTTATTCGCCACATGATATGTGTTTTGCTTGGAGCATCGTGTATTATATTAGTATTTGCTTTTTAGTTTTTCTCAATCATCCTTGCTGTACACACCTTTTGGGATAAGCCCACTTGATTGAATTTATTAGAATATGCTATGTGCTTCACTTATATCTTTTGAGCTTGATAGTTTTTGCTCTAGTGCTTCACTTATACCTTTTAGAGCACGGCGGTGGCTTAATTTTGTAGAAATTGCTAGTCTATCATGCTTCACTTATATTATTTTGAGAGTCTTTTAGAACAGCATGGTATTTGCTATGGTTATAAATTGGCCTAGAATGGTAGGCATCCAAGTTGGGTATAATAAAACTATCATGGGAAGTGAATTGGATGCTATGATCAATTTGATACTTGATAATTGATACGGAGGTAGTGATATTAAAGTCATGCTAATTGGGTGATTATGAATTTAAAGAATGCTTGTGTTGAAGTTAGCAAGTCCCGTAGCATGCACGTATGGTTAAAGTTGTGTAACAAATTTGAAACATGAAGTGTACCTGGCTTGTGCATACTTATGAGTGGCGGTCGGGGACGAGCGATGGTCTTTTCCTACCAATATATCCCTCTAGGAGCATGCGCATAGTGCTTCCTTTTTGATGACTTCTAAATTGTTGTAATAAGTATATGAGTTCTTTTGACTAATGTTGAGTCCATGGATTACACACACTTTTTCCTTTCCACCATTGCTAGCCTCTTCGGTACCGTGCATTACCCTTTCTCACCTTGAGAGTTGGTGCAAACTTCGCCGGTTCATCCAAACCCTGTGATACGATACGCTCTATCACACATAAACCTCCTTATATCTTCCTAAAAACAGCCACCATACCTACCTATTATGGCATTTCCATAGCCATTCCGAGATATATTGCCATGCAACTTTCCACCGTTCCGTTCATCATCATCATGATATACTTTACTTTTGTCATATTGCCATTGCATGATCATGTAGTTGACATCGTATTTGTGGCAAAGCCACCATGCATAATTTTTCATACATGTCACTCTTGATTCATTGCACCATCCCGGTACACCGCCGGAGGCATTCATATAGAGTCATATCTTGTTCTAGTTTCGAGTTGTAATTCATATGTTGTAATCAATGAAAGTGTGATGATCATCATTATTAGAGCATTGCCCAAAAAGAAAAAAAGAAAAAAGGGAAGGCCAAAAGAAAAAAAGAAAATAAAAGAAAAAAAATAAAAGGGGCAATGTTACTATCTCTTTTTCCACACTTGTGCTTCAAAGTAGCACCATGTTCTTCATGTAGTGAGTCTCATATCGTGTGCTTCAAACTAGCACCATGTTTTTCATATAGAGAGTCTCATATGTTGTGACTTTCATATACTAGTGGGAATTTTTTCATCATAGAACTTGGCTTGTATATTCCTACGATGGGCTTCCTCAAATTTCCTAGGTCTTCGTGAGTAAGCAAGTTGGATGCACACCCACTAGTTTTCTTTTGTTGAGCATTCATTTATATCACTAGTGCATCCGTTGCATGGCAATCTCTACTCCTCATGTTGACATCAATTGATGGGCATCTCCATAGCCCGTTGATTATTCTCGTCAATGTGAGACTTTCTCCTTTTTGTCTTCTCCACACAATCCCCATCATCATATTCTATTCCACCCATAGTGCTGTATCCATGGCTCACGCTCATGTATTGCATGAAGGTTGAAAAAGTTTGAGATTATTTAAGTACGAAACAATTGCTTGGCTTGTCATCGGGGGTGTAGAATTTGGGAACATCTTTGTGTGACAAAAATGAAGCATAGCCTAACTATATGATTTTGTAGGGATGAACTTTCTTTAGCCATGTTATTTTGAGAAGACATGATTGCTTTGATTAGTATGCTTGAAGTGTTACTGTTTCTTTTATCAATATGAACTTTTATTTTGAATCATTTGGATCTGAACATTCATGCCACAATAAAGAAAATTACATTGAGAATTATGCTAGGTAGCATTCCACCTCAAAAATTCTGTTTTTATCATTTACCTACTCGAGGACGAGCAGGAATTAAGCTTGGGGATGCTTGATACGTCTCCAACGTATCTATAATTTTTTATTGTTCCATGCTATTATATTACCTATTTTGGATGTTTATGGGCTTTATTTTACACATTTATATCATTTTTGGGACTAACCTACTAACCGGAGGCCCGGCCCGTATTGCTGTTTTTTTGCCTCTTTCAGTATTTCGATGAAAAGGAATATCAAATAGAGTCCAAACGGAATGAAACATTCGGGAGTATGGTTTTTGGAACGAACGTGATCTAAAGGACTTGGAGTGCAAGTCAAGAAGCAATCGAGGTGGCCAGGAGACAAGAGGGCGCGCCCACCCCTCCTGGGCGCGCCTCCTGTCTCTTGGGCCCCATGAGCGGCCACCGACGTACTTCTTCCTCCTATATATACCTACGTACCCCGAAAACATCTAGGGGGCCAACGAAACACAATTTCCATCGCCGTAACCTTCTGTATCCGCGAGATCCCATCTTGGAGCCTTCGTCGGCGCTCCGCCGGAGGGGGAATCGATCATGGAGGGCTTCTACATCAACACCATAGCCCTCCGATGAGTTATGAGTAGTTTACCACAGACCTTCTGGTCCATAGTTATTAGCTAGATGGCTTCTTCTCTCTTTTTGGATCTCAATACAATGTTCTCCCCCTCTCTTGTGGAGATCTATTCGATGTAAACTCTTTTTGCGGTGTGTTTGTCGAGATCCGATGAATTGTGGGTTTATGATCAAGTTTATCTATGAGAAATATTTGAATCTTCTCTGAATTCTTTTATGTATGATTGAGTTATCTTTGCAAGTCTCTTCGAATTATCAGTTTGGTTTGGCCTACTAGATGGATCTTTCTTGCCATGGGAGAAGTGCTTAGCTTTGGGTTCAATCTTGCGGTGTCCTTACCCACTGACAGAAAGGGTTGCAAGGCACGTATTGTATTGTTGCCATCGAGGATAAAAAGATGGGGTTTATATCATATTGCTTGAGTTTATCCCTCTACATCATGTCATCTTTCTTAATGTGTTACTCTATTCTTATGAACTTAATACTCTAGATGCATGCTGGATAGCGGTCGATGTGTGGAGTAATAGTAGTAGATGCAGGCAGGAGTCAGTCTACTTGTTGCGGACGTGATGCCTATATACATGATCATGCCTAGATAATCTCATAATTATTCGCTTTTCTATCAATTGCTCGACAGTAATTTGTTCACCCACCGTAATACTTATGCTATCTTGAGAGAAGCCACTAGTGAAACCTATGGCCCCCGGGTCTATCTTTTATCATATAAGCTTTCAATCTACTTTTATTTGCATCTTTACTTTTTGCATCTATATTATAAAATACCAAAAATATATTTATCTTATCATGCTATCTCTATCAGATCTCACTTTCACAAATGGCCGTGAAGGGATTGACAACCCCTTTATTGCGTTGGTTGCGAGTTCTTTATTTGTTTGTGTAGGTGCGTGGGACTTTTGAAGAGCCTCCTACTGGATTGATACCTTGGTTCTCAAAAACTGAGAGAAATACTTACGCTACTATTGCTGCATCACCCTTTCCTCTTCAAGGAAAACCAACGCTAGTTCAAGACGTAGCACCTTCTTAGGCAGACCCTCAATTCGGCGACAAAGCCAATGGACAATGTCAAGAGAGTCCAAACTACTATACAACAGGACCGTCCGGCCCATCCGGAGCTCACCTAGAAATTTGGCCTCCGTCCTAGTCCCAATCAAGCGGCAAAATTTGTGCCGCACGTACATAATTACGCACTTAAAATACCATGGGCATAGACGGAGGCACAGCTAGCCCGTGGTCCACAATGCGGCTCAACCGCCCCTGGATCCGCATACCTTTGCCTTTTTCTTTCTTTCAGGTCTTTCTCTTCTTGAGGCTCTTCTAATAACCTGATCATTGGACCCATCACGGGACGGATACACCAAGGAAGCAAGGAGCTTTGACGTACAAGGGAATCCTCAGGTGGTCTCTGCTAACAATCGCTATACCTGTTTTATATACCCACAAGCAGCTCGCTCTTGGTCAGGGCATGTCAAATAGCCCTATTTTCCTATCGCACTACTTGTATTCATATGCCTTGACGTATTACTCAAATAACAATGGAAAATAATTTGCAGCGTCAGCTTGTTAATTACTTCATTTTTTCCTTGTCTGTTTATTTATTACAAATCGCACCCGTGCATTCTGGCACATTTAGTTCGCCAGGGGCTTCAGTGTACCCCATAACACGGCAAGAAAGTCCGAACACTTTTAACAGTGCGGCACCCCGAACTTATAGCATTATATGCATCAGCACTGAATCATGTCTTGGATCAATAGTTGGGTTGCCCGGCTCCTGTGCTTGCTACCCTACGTTCCGCTATATCGACTAGGGTAGTAAAGGGAGAACTACTGCTATTGTGTCCTGGTTCTTCCGGACGAGCACCTCAGTAGAGAAAGCCGAAAACTGACTGTCATGATGTGGCGAGAGCTGGTCGCTATTCGAGAGGTCTCAAATCCTTAAAGATTTTTTTCGCTTTATGCGAGGAATCAGTCTTTGTCCGATTTAGGCGTGTATAGAGCCCCAAGTTCGGCCTTCCGAATACCAGGGGCTACGCCAAAATTTAAAATTATAGAACTTCTATGGCTAAGTGAGGGTGATAAAGCTGTATAGTCCGATTGCCTTGTTCGTTGCGCTAGACACCTCCTTAAAGGACCAAAAACTTGGATAAAGAGTGTTTAGATTTATCCCGAACACCCCTGTACTAGTTACATGGGGGCAGAAGCCGACGATTGGCCAACACTCAGATTTTATAAACGGCTGCACAGGAGGGAAAATTTTAAATCAACAAGCATTATATTGCGCAAATGAACTTGTTTCATATTACAGGATAAAATGAATGTATTCATTCAAAGGTTACATCCTTTGTACATTGCTCCGCCACAAGGCGGGATCTCTTCAGGACACTGTCATAATATTTTTCGGGTCAGCGGTGCTCCTTGCCTTCGGTGGCCCCTCGGTCATCAGCGTTGGGGCGTCCATCTTCGCCCAATGCATCTTTGCACGGGCAAAGGCCATCCACGCACATTCAATGCAAACCGACCGCTTTATGACTTCAAGTCGTGGGCAGCACTCACAAGCCGCTTCATGAGTCCGAAGTAGCTGCTGGGCATAGGCTCGGCGGACCATAGCCGTACTATGAGGTCCTTCATGGCCAGTTCGGCTGCCTTGTGCAGCTCGACCAGTTGCTTCAGCTGGTCGCTCAAGGTCATCGGATGTTCTGTCCCAAGATATTGAGACCAGAACAACTTCTCCGTTGAGCTCCCTTCTTCGGCTTGGTAGAACTCCGCGGCATCTGATATGCTGCGCTGCAGATCCACAAACGCTCCTGGAGAACTCCAAATTCGGGTAAGTAAAAAGAATGTCTCCTTCACATGCTTGCTTTGCATAACAAATGCCTTACCCGCCGCAATCTTCTTGGCCGTCTGGATCTCCTGGAGGGCCCTCTGGGCTTCAGCTCTGGCGTCTTGTGCACTCTGGAGGGCCTTGGCAAGCTCGGACTCTTGAGTCTTAGAGTCACGCTCCAAGGACTCGTACTTCTGGACGAAATCCTGGAGCTCTTGCTGGACCTCGTTGACCCGGGCCTCTTGCTTCTCGCACGCGACGCGCTCCTTGGCCGCTTTGTCTTCGGCCTCGGCCAGCGCCTTCTTAAGGGCCGCCACTTCGGTCATGGCCCCTATAAAAGTTCATGACGCTTTTATCATCAGAAACCATTTATCCTTCATAAATATACATGCAGGGTATTACGTACCTTGATTTTCCTCCAGCTGCCTCTTCGCGAGGATGAGCTCTCCCTCGATCCGCTCCAGGTCCTGCCTTAGTCCAGAGACCTCCGCAGTACGAGCGGCAATGGCCAGCAGCGACGCCTGCTTATTTACATAGACATCTTATGTTAGACTCCTATGAATATTATTTGATCCTCTGTTCGGCTTTTCTTTCCGAACACCGAACAGAGCATCAGGGGCTACTATCTACACTGTGATACTCTCTCACAATTTTATTACTTACCTCAAATCATATTAGAAGGCTAGCGCGGGCTGCGGTCAATCCGCTTTTGGCGGACCAGACCTTCTCAATCACCGCACTCATAATAGTACGGTGTTCCTCATCAATGGAAGCACCGCGAAGCGTTTCCATCAAGCTATCCGGTGCCTCTGGATGGACAGAGGTCATCGGTACAGGCGGCTCGCCCTCCTTAGAGAGAGGCTGCCTGCCTGAATCCGGAACCACTTGGGTTTCCAGAGCCGTATTCGGCTGGGGGGCAAACTGGCTGCGGCCCCCATTATCGGAGTTCGTGGGGGTCTTTCCCCCCATGTGTCCGGCGACCGGGGTTTCGCCTGAAGGCGTCTCCGGAACTATCTCCCCTTGGCCTGGTATCCTTCGAGACAACACCTCGGTGTTGTCCGCGACCTTGGGGGAGGAGGTTGTTGGAAGAGACTCATTGTTCATCGCCAACGGGTCCAGCGATCCCTCCGAAGAGGAGGATATTTCGATGTTGGATTTGGCCGGACTGCAGGTGCATGCCTGGCACATTAATAAGCGATAAAGCAAACATACCGGAAGTACTATTGTGTCCAGATACTTACGACTTGGCCAGGGGCTTGACCCTGGGTTCCCACTCCTCACCGCTGTAAGTGGCTGCGGTGGAATGGTCCGGAAGGAAGGTTTTTCCCTTCTTGGACACCTCTGTTGGGGAACGTAGCAAAAATTCAAAATTTTCCTACGAGTCACCAAGATATATCTATGGAGAAACTAGCAATGAGGGGAAGGAGAGTGCATCTACATACCCTTGTAGATCACTAAGCGGAAGCATTCAAGAGAACGGGGTTGAAGGAGTCGTACTCGTCGTGATCCAAATCACCGGAGATCCCAGTGCCGAACGGACGGCACCTCCGCGTTCAACACACGTACAGCCCGGTGACGTCTCCCATGCCTTGATCCAACAAGGAGAGAGGAATAGGTTGGGGAAGACTCCGTCCAATAGCAGCACAACGGCGTGGTGGTGATGGAGGAGCGTGGCAATCCTGCAGGGCTTCGCCAAGCGCACCAGGAGAGGAGGAGTACTTGGGAGAGGGGGAGGGCTGCGCCAGGGGCAAGGGTGAAGCTCCCATGCGCCTCCCCACTATATATAGGGGTGGAGGGGGCTGGTTTCTTGCCCTACAAGTCCATTGGGGCGTTGGCAAAGGTGGGAGGAAAGAAATCCCATCATTTCCTTCCCCACCGATTGTTATCCCCCCTTTTTAGGGATCTTGATCTTATCCCTTCGGGATATGATCTTATTCCTTCTAAGGGGGGATCTTGGTGCGCCTTGGCCAGGGGTGTGGGGCCATGCCCCCACTACCCACGTTCATGTGGGTCCCCCCATGTAGGTGGGCCCCACTCCGGAACCTTCTAGAACCTTCCCGGTACAATACCAAAAAATCCCGAACATTTTCCGGTGGCCAAAATAGGACTTCCATATATAAATCTTTACCTCCGGACCATTCCGGAACTCCTCGTGACGTCCGGGATCTCATCCGGGACTCCAAACAACATTCGGTAACTGCACACTAATTCCCATAACAACTCTAGTGTCACCGAACCTTAAGTGTGTAGACCCTACGGGTTCGGGAATCATGCAGACATGACCGAGACATACTCCGGTCAATAACCAACAGCGGGATCTGGATACCCATGTTGGCTCCCACATGTTCCACGATGATCTCATCGGATGAAGCACGATGTCAAGGACTCAATCGATCCCGTATACAATTCCCTTTGTCTAACGGTATTGTACTTGCCCGAGATTCGATCATCGGTATACCGATACCTTGTTCAATCTCGTTACCGGCAAGTCTCTTTACTCGTTCCGTAACACATCATCCCATGATCAACCCCTTGGTCACATTGTGCACATTATGATGATGTCCTACCGAGTGGGCCCAGAGATACCTCTCCGTTTACACGGAGTGACAAATCCCAGTCTCGATTCATGCCAACTCAACAGACACTTTCGGAGATACCTGTAGTGCACCTTTATAGCCACCCAGTTACGTTGTGACGTTTGGTACACCCAAAGCATTCCTACGGTATCCGGGAGTTGCACAATCTCATGGTCTAAGGAAAAGATACTTGACATTAGAAAAGCTTTAGCATACGAACTACACGATCTTTGTGCTAGGCTTAGGATTGGTTCTTGTCCATCACATCATTCTGCTAATGATGTGATCCTGTTATCAACGACATCCAATGTCCATGGTCAGAAAACCGTAACCATCTATTGATCAACGAGCTAGTCAACTAGAGGCTTACTAGAGACATGGTGTTGTCTATGTACCCAGACATGTATCTTAGTTTCCTATCAATACAATTATAGCATGGATAATAAACGATTATCATGAACAAGGAAATATAATAATAACTAATTTATTATTGCCTCTAGGGCATATTTCCAACAACCTCGGCCTCCCCATGCGTGGCGGCCTACCTCTTCTTTCTCCCCCCAGTAGGGGCGGGGGCGGATTTCCTCCTCCTCCTCTTCTTCGGTGGAGGAGTGCATCTCGGTGTCTTCGGACGTCATGTCCGGTGCAATCTTGCGTCGGAGACCATCTCTGGTCCGGCGGCCGTCTTCTTGGCATTCTTCTCCGGCACCTCATAGGGCGCCGGAAACAGCATCTTCGTTAGAAGAGGTGATTCTGGATCTTCGGGTAACGGAGCCAGACAGTTAATCTGCTCCTCTATCGTTACCCATGCCTGAAATATTGGCATGGAGGCTTAGGTTTCTCCCTCGGATGTGCTAGTAAAAGGCATATCTTGCAAATATGAAAACTTACCGAATTGGCTTGGCGTTTTGCGCTGAGCCCGTGATCTTCGGTTGTGGGTGGTGGTACCTCGTTGGCCTTGAATAGCACCTTCCAGACATCTTCGTGTTTCGTGCCGAAGAGCTCTCGCAGCATCTGGTGTACGGCCGGGTCGAACTCCCACAGATTGCAAGTCCGTCTCTTGCACGGAAGAATCCGGCGAAAGAGCATAACCTGGACCACGTTGACGAGCTTGATTTTCTTGCTTATCATTTTTTGGACGCATGTCTGAAGTCCGGTCAGTTCTTCCGCTGAGCCCCAGGCTGCGCCCTTCTCTTGCCAGGAGGTGAGCTGCATGGGGACGCCGGATCGGAATTTAGGGGTCGCCGCCCAGTTGGCGTCGCGCGGCTCGGTGATGTAGAACCACCCCGATTGCCACCCCTTCACAGTCTCCACAAAGGAGCCTTCGGGCCAAGTGACATTGGGCATCTTGCCCACCATGGCGCCTCCGCACTCCGCTTGTTGGCCGCTCACCACCTTTGGCTTCACGTTGAAGGTCTTCAGCCATAGGCCGAAGTGGGGCGTGATGCGGAGAAAGGCCTCGCACACGATGATAAACGCCGAGATGTTGAGGATGGAGTTGGGGGCCAAATCATGGAAGTCCAGCCCGTAGTAGAACATTAGTCCGCGGACGAATGGGTGGAGGGGGAATCCCAGCCCGCGGACAAAGTGGGAAAGGAACACTACCCTTTCCTGGGGTTTCGGGGTAGGGATGATCTGCCATTCGGCCGGAAGCCGATGCGCGATGTCCTTGGACAAGTATCCGGCCTACCTAAGCTTCTTGATGTCCTCCTTGACGGAGGAGGCCATCCACTTGCCTCTCGCTCCGGACATGTTCGGAATGTTTTTGCGGAGAAGGCGAAAGCTTGGGAGTTGGAGCTCGAGAATGGATGAGCAGAGGAAGAAGAAGGCGTGGGTGAAAAGGGGGAATCCTTATCTCTTTATAAAGGCAGCAGAAATCATGCGCCTCCCCACTTTCCCTAGAAACTCGCTTATTCCCCAAGCACCGTGCTATGGCACGGTTGGGTTACCCACACCCGTATTAATGAGAATTCCTTGATAAGGGGACACGATCTCTGCTTCGACAAGACGTGCCAATAAAACCGCCTCGCAAGATGTGTAGTGGCAGGTTGAGAAAACGGTTCGAATAATGACCGGGTCGCGGCGCGATGTCACGCTATGGGAAAGTTGTCAACAGATTAGACTCGTGGAATATTATACTCTCTATGGTGGTATGTGGAATTTGTTTTGCAGAGCCGGACACGATTCTTGTGTTCAAGGTCTACTTTGGAGTATTCGGAGAAAGAACCCGCCTTGCAATGCCGAAGACAATCTGCACGCCGGACTCATCGTCATTGAAGCCTGGTTCAGGGGCTACTGAGGGAGTCCTGGATTAAGGGGTTCTCGGACGGCCGGACTATATGCTTATGCCGGACTGTTGGATTATGAAGATACAAGATAGAGGACTTCGTCCCGTGTCCGGGTGGGACTCTCCTTTGCGTGGAAGGCAAGCTTGACAATTCGGATATGTAGATTCCCTTCTTTGTAACTGACTCTGTGTAACCCTAGCCCCTCCGGTGTCTATATAAACCGGAGGGTTTAGTCCGTAGGACAACAACAATCATAATCATAGGCTAGCTCCTAGGGTTTAGCCTCTACGATCTCATGGTAGATCAATTCTTGTAATACTCATATCATCAAGATCAATCAAGCAGGAAGTAGGGTATTACCTCCATAGAGAGGGCCCGAACCTGGGTAAACATCGTGTCCCCCGCCTCCTGTTACCATTAGCCTTAGATGCACAGTTCGGGACCCCCTACCCGAGATCCGCCGGTTTTGACACCGACACACCCCGCCGCCGAGCATGCAGATTGGGAGTGCACCACTGAGCCGCCGCCACACACCATCGAGGCCGCGTGAATGGGGTAGAGGTTGCCCAGGGGAACCGCACTAACGCCGCCGTCATTGGGTCCCGCCCGGGCTTCATCGGCGGCATCTTCGATAGCGGTGAGACGTGGAGGGGAAGGGAGGGGTCGTGGCGGTGTGCATGAGTTTCCCACTGTGTTGCCAGAGGAGGGCGGCGCAGGGGTGTTTCTGTGGCCAATGTCTGATATTGTTTGGGCCTCCCCTTATATATGGGGTGGAGGCTAGGGTTTTACAATGTGAGAGATACGATCTAGGTTGCCGCCAGCGCAGACTTGGGGGGCCAAGAAGGTCTTGGGTTGTCTATCCTTCTCAGTCTGGTTCTTATCGCCAGGTGTGTAGTAGGCCTCCTGGGCCCTTAGGCAGGCCTGTTGCCAGGCTCCTATAGGTGAGCCACTCCCGGTGTACTTCACAAAAGGGAAAAAAAATAAGAAAACCTAGGAAAACCAAGCAAAATTCAAAAAAAAATGAGAACGCGTGCAGGAAACAAAACGGTGCGCCCC
>NC_041389.1:462853307-462951521 GCF_002162155.2 Triticum dicoccoides | reverse complement strand
AGTGGGAGGTTTTTAGTTTAATCTTTTTTTCAAAAAGAAGAAAAGACTAGAAGGCGTAATATCAATCTCAGTCCACACATTGGGCTTGACGGTGCACATAAATGGGCCGAGCCCTTGTCATATCCCAAGTTGGAAAGCCCTGCCCTACCTATTTTTTTTTTCAAGACTCCGAAAATCCGAATGGGGAAAGATTTTTTGCGCGTAAGCAAATATCCCCGGAGACCAGACCAACCACACCGGAGCCAGAGAAATATCTCCTTCGCTTTTGCACTTTTCTTTTTGGGGGGTCCCCGACACGTCACAGCACAGCACCGCTGCTCCCCCGGCGATGGCCTGCGGCGAGTCCGAGGCGGAGCGGCGGGCGGCGCTGCTGCGCGAGATAACGGAGGAGGGCGGCTTCGCCTTCGTCGCCTCGGCGGAGAAGGCGGTGGCGGGGGACCTGCGGGCGGCGGAGGCGGCGCGGGAGATGGCGTGGGAGCAGCTCCACTCGGGGCCCTGGAGCGAGGTCGGCAGCGCGTGGAGGGACGCCTACGCGCTCGCCTGCCTCCACGTCGCGCGGCTCCGCCGGGCCGCCGCCGACCGCCGCGCAGCGCTCCGGGCGCTCGACATGGGGCTCATCATGGGGGGAAACCTCCTCCGCGCCGATCTCGAGGCCGCCCTGGCCTCCATCGCCGCGGAGCCGAGCGACGGCGAAGGTGACGGCGCGGAGGCTGTCGATGAGGAAGCCAATAGGTGGAAGGAAGGGCTCGACAGGAACCGTGACATCGCCGATGTGAGACCGCTACTGCCTTCGTAAGATTTCGTGCGTGTGTGCGTGGGGCTGTGGGCAATATATACCACCAGTAACAGAGCTTAATTTTGTAGGGGCTTGTTGCAGAATGCCTATTTTTCAATGTTTAATAAGGCTGCAATTTACTAAATTTAGATTATTTATAGTTCTTATTGTGCGAAGATCTCATGTTGCTACATAGGGTGCACCATCTTAAGCAAATTATGCATGTAGCATTGATACAGTGAATGATGTCATGAGTTGTCCGGATATTTGACCCAAAAAATAGGTGTAGATTATCTGTAGTGATTATAAGATTATTTTTCTAGTTACCTCGTTGCTTCCTTGTTTTCTGTATTGTTTTTGCGGATGAGAGCAGTTATAGTTCCTTTCTTGGTGTATTGTTGTTAATGATGCTATAATTTTCTCAGGCCCTCAAAATTCTTCCAACAAAATCTTTATCCTGTAAAGAAATCGCAAGACGGTCGTGTATATCTTTGGAGGAGTTTATATGTGATCACTTTTTACCTGAGACCCCTGTTATAATCAGTGGCTGCATCGATCATTGGCCTGCAATGAAAAAATGGAAGAACATCCAGTACCTAAAGAAGATTGCTGGGGATCGGACTGTTCCTGTTGAGGTGAATGCTTCTCCTTAAAGTAGATGTTGAAATACAAAAATGAGCTGTTTCTATTTTGATGATTTATCATACCTGTTTGTGCTGATATGTGATTCTGCATTTCATTACAAATGTTCATCAAACCCTGGTGATTCAATGCTGTTATTAGTTCTCAAAGGCCTTCACATCCCATAGAAATAAATTATGAAGCTTAATGCTCATCTCTTTTCTGCTGATATGGAACAAAATGTGCATCTAACCTTGATGCTCGATAACATTGTTTGTAAAAGTGGCTTCAAAGTTTGATCTTCAGCACACCTGTCTTACACATCCCGCTACACTATAGTACCACACTTGCTTAGCTGCTTACTACCTCCGTCCTGGTTTACTGGTCCCCATTGTATTCTGTGCCAAATTTTGACTATAAATTTAACTCATAAAATGTTTATGCATGTCACCAAAAATTATATTATTGAAAACTATGTGCAAAAACGAATCCAACGATATAATTTTTGTTGACATGCATTAACATTTTGTTAGTTAAATCTTTAGTCAAAATTTGGCACAAATTACAAAGGGGACCAATAAACCAGGACGGAGGTAGTACACAATAAGCACATTTTTGAGCAATTTGATCCAATTGTGCTTTCTTTTTGCAAGTTTGGAACATATATCTTTTGCCTTGGCCGTCAGATTCATATGCATATCAAACTTCTTTTGAACTGCTTTGTTTTTTGTCACGTTTATTTGTTTCATCTTTGACACTATTCACTTATTTTGTATTTGTTGTTTTACCAACCGTGTTATTTTGAAAACCCTAAGTGTGTGTATTTCTTCACGGGTTTTTTGCATATGTGATTCCATGCCTTTTTGACGTGCTTCACTTTGCTATACTTTTGCTTGTATCATCTTTACTTAACCATGCCGGTGTTTGTAAGAACTACAAAGAACCAATTCTCTTGATGTTGAAACATATTAGTATAGCTGTGTAAAATCTTGTTCCATTAAGGGAATATCCAGGAATGCCAGATGACAGTAGCTAGCTATTTATATGCAATCCGAGCCAGTTCAATTTGTGCTTCCTTCTAGTAATTTAGGACCCATGCTTAGTTAAGATTTTAGAAAGAACACTACTCCTTGTATTAATTTCCTAGTGATGTTTGACCCTTGCTTAGTTAATATTTTAGAAGGAACATTTCCCCTTGCTTCAATTTCCTAGTGGTTTTGGTGCACTGATATAGTTGACTCCGTGTCAGGTTGGGAAGAGCTATGTTTGCAGTGAGTGGAAGCAGGAGCTTATCACGTTCTCCCAGTTCCTTGAGAGGATGTGGTCAACCGCCTGTCCTTCAAATTTGACATATCTAGCTCAGCATCCATTATTTGAGCAGGTGGACGCTGTAATTGTTGAATCCTTAGTAAAAGTTACTTTTTATGGAAGAGAAAATGTCTTAGTTCAGCTGTCAGATTTTAGTTATTGACGTTTGGCAGATAAAAGAGCTTCATGAAGACATAATGGTTCCTGACTACTGTTATGCTGGTGGAGGGGAACTCCAATCACTTAATGCTTGGTTTGGTCCACACGGGACAGTGACACCATTGCACCACGACCCGCATCACAACATTTTAGCTCAGGTATACGGGAATATACTGTTTTTACCTTTGATTGTTGGTTTCTAGAGTTAATAACCAATGCTTGATGTTCCTGTACCTTAAAACTTGAACAGACATTTTGCAAGTAGATATTTTCTTGATAACAAATTATCTATATTATCTTGGAAATGGTGCTGTTCTGTTATGCGATTAATTTACTAGTTTTTAACTGTGTTTCCTTCAGTTCTTGATATGTATGCAAGTAACTCTGCATATTTGAGTTCTCTAACGAAATGTTGCATCTATGTAATTTGTTAAACAATGTTAAGAAACTCATAATCATTAGATATAGCGTAGAGATAATCACAAATGGCTCTTTGAGCCAGGAATTGAGAATTACCTAAGGAGCTTCGCCTGCCAGGTAGCAGCATAATTTTTGTTCTTGTGATACAGACTTTAACCTTCCAGTCAAGACTGCTGATGACCTTGTGAGTGTTTACGTTAGAAATTATTTTGCCCTCATGTTGAGCTTCATATAGCTCAGTGGCTTCATTTGTTTCGACTGTAAATGTTCTAGTATATTCTGGATGATGCCTGTTAACATTTCCTTTATATAACTTTATCATCAGTTGTTGTTAATTATATTTTCTCCATACCAGGTCTTGGGCAGGAAGTATATTAGACTCTATCCTGGTTCTGTATCCGAAGACTTATACCCACACACAGAAACTATGTTGAGCAATACTAGTCAGGTACAGACAATCTGTTCTGACAAGTTACATGTTGGAAAAGAAGAATACCCTTGCAGATCATCACAGCGGTACATATAGTTTTGGCAGCTGAATATTGTAATACTGAAATTTTCAGATTTTTGTTAGTAATACTCTCTTGTTGTCCATTACTCTTAAGCACAGCATTGCAAACTGGAGCTTTATTTTTGGGCTAAATCAGTAAACTATGATAGATCACCACTCTATAGGTCTTTTTTATTTCTTTCTTCGGTTGCTTGTCCACCCCCCACCCCACCCCACCCCTATTTCGGTGTTGTGATTTTTCAGTTTTCTTCTGTAGGTACAGCAAACAGGGTTATATTAGCCAGCCTTCCCCTTATGGTTCCATATTGTCCATTATCCACATGACATGTTCTTACAGTTTTTTTTGGGTACAAATGCAATGCAATAGTGTGTAAATAAAGACAATTCTTGGTATTATATTGTGCTAATGAATGCCTCTGCAGGTGGATCTTGACAACATAGATATGAATGAGTTCCCAAAGGTAGAAAACCTTGATTTCATGGACTGCATATTGGAGGAAGGTGACATGCTGTATATTCCTCCGAAATGGTGGCATTACGTCAGATCTCTATCGATTAGTTTCTCCATTAGCTTTTGGTGGCGTACCACAGTTATAAGTCCGAGCGCGTAATGAAAACATTTTGGTCTTTGATACATCAGGACCAGATCTCAGGACTCAGGGACTTGGTAAGCCTGACTGGACACATTGTTTCAACATTCTGTCGCCCACCGTTGCGTGGATGTAGTCGTTTGTACCTACTATCGCAGATGTACATGGTTACTTTTATTATAATTATTTTGGACATTTGATTGCTGTTATCGCAGATGACCATTGTTACTTATACTATAATTATTTTGGACATTTAATTGCTGCTAAACGCCTAAACCTTTATATTATGTTGCCCTCTGATGCTTGAGCTTGATTTTTCTTTTCCATGAGACTTGAGCTTGAGATTGAAAGGCTGATGCATTTTATGAGGTTCTGTAACCCATGAGTGTCATTTCTTTGGGGGAGAAAGCTGCAACTGTGATGTCCCAAATACTCCAATGGTGAAGATTTTATTGCACTTGGGGTCTCTCTCTGTTATGTTCATGCATTCTGGATCCTGAAAAGTTGGAAGATTTGCCACCTTCTATTCTGTTAAAACCTGTGCTGATATATCTTTTTCTATGTATACATGTGGTTAAGCAATTTGTTATTTTTGGTGTTTTTGGTCCTGTCCAGCAACTGGAGTGTCTGGATGCACCAAAAGAACCAATGGTCGAAGGAGGAACCTACCCTAACCAGCACCAGCCAAAGGATTAGGGCCTAGCTCACAAGCGTTTGTCATACGTAATTAAAGGGTTAATCCAAATCATATTATTTGCCTATCTAGCTGTGATTCGCAGAAGTAGTTGCCTCCAAACAAGGGGAACACACATCCCATGTTTAGTGGATCGACTGTCACAAGTGATTCGATTCACAACTATAGTTTTTTTTGGTCGGACAAAAGAAGAACCGGTTGCTTTTCCCTATGGATGGTCTTGTCTGCTCGACACTCCCTCCTAGCTCCTCCTCGTCTAGCTCCTCTCCGAACTCGGACATTGTGATGACGATGGCGGAGTTATGCAAGGGCACCATGGCATTCATGCTATCCTATTACGCTTGGAGTTTCCTTCTTGCCGCGGGAATGCTGTTGAGGACAGCATTAAACTCATTAAAAGGCGCTAGAATGGTGGCCAACCAGCTACGCCATGTGACGCATGTTGGTTGGTCACAATGAGAAAGTATTCTTTTAGAGCTTTTTTAAATGGTAGGAAGACTTTTTTGAGAGAATTTTTTCTAGGTTTTTCTTTTTTCTTTTAAGATGGTTGTGATGTCCATGTGACGTGAGAATATTTTTTAAATTTTTTGACATGATGATGAGGTGTGCATAGTTTTCTTTCAAGCGGCCCACGATAGCAGGCCCCAACCACTAGTATCCACCAAGTGCCGCACGGTCTTGAAGCCCAGACTCCACGGAGCCCGGTAAAAATTCAAAAACAAATCCACGGACACACGTAGATGTGTTAAACATATTTCTAGAACGCCTTAATTTGCATGCTACATAAAAATGACATGTGGCTCCTGAAAATGAAAAGGCAACTCCTTTTATCAATGTGTTTTGTATTATTATTATTATTGGTAAGAACAAATTAATATGGAAGCCTCATAGGAACATGCTGCAAGCTGTAAGCTTTCTTTGAGCGTAGCCTGGGCTTAAGTCCGTTTGGTAGGACGTGTCATGGGCCCATTTCAGTCCAGTTGCAGCAGAATATGTAGAGCGACTTCACTCACTCTCTAAAAACCAAGCTGCTGAGAGCATATACAGCCAGATTTGGCAAATCGACCCCTTAAACGCCCGCGAACGCGCCCAGGCGTGTCCGCGGGCAGTGACTGGTCACGCCTCAAGAATGCATTTCACATCCGAATACCTCAAATTAATATTATTACATGTAACACAACGATCTTTGAGCGGAGCCTTGTCTGGTTCCGCTCCCCGCTCACGCGGCTCCGCCCTGGCCATGTCGGCGGCCGGCTGCGCTCCTCAGAGTGTTGGTCCGGTCGCCGGCAAGGTAGAGTAGGGCATGGGATACGAGCCGGCTCATGGGACTCAAGGCGTCGCCGCCTCCCGTGCCCTACTCTTTCTCGTCGGAGCCCGGAACCCGAACGGTGTCGGTGCACGTCAGATTGATGGCGGATCCGTCCTGAGATGAGCTGTTGATGTCCACCACGATGCGGTTGCGGCGCCTGAACTGATGCGCCATACGGGGCGCCGGAGATTGCAACTCCGTCTCGCCGACATCCACCGCCGCGAGGGCTGCCGCCGCTTCCCGCGCCGGTGCCTGGCTCGGCGGGCACGCCGTGCCATGTTCTCGTCAGACGAGGCCTATGGTGCGTCCCGATGCTCGGCGCGCCAACAGAGGGGTTGCGCGTCCGCCACCGCGTTCGGGCACCAGATGGTCCGCACCGCCTCCGGCGAGGCAGCTACGGCTGACCTAGCGGGGGTCCATGCGCCATTTGGGCGGATGCAATAGATTTCCGACGGAAGGATTCTGAGTGCTGTCGTGCACGAGTCTCCTCCCTGGCGCGGCGGAGCGCAAGCCGGACGACCATCTCCTCCTCGGGGCCGCATGGGATGAACTCGGGGTCGACAGGTCTGGAGGTGAAGGACTCGGATCCGCTGCCCGCCATGCCGAAGACGACCGAAAGTCGCCAGAGACAAGTTTGGGTGGCGGAGGGGAGTGGAGGGGAGTGAAGTGGCTAGGGTTTGGTCTGACGAGCGGATGGGGACGAATATATGTGGGGTTGGGTGGGCCAGTGTGGGTCGGGTCCGATGTGGCGAACGCGTCTGGGCGCGCCCGGGCGCCCCCATATCCGCCCCATATTTGGGCTGGATATGAGGGGTACCGTTCAGCCCGGGCGTTTGCGGGCCGTTTGAGAGGGTCATCTGGGTCAAAATTTTGCGACCGACAGTGACCGGACGGCCCGACCGGGCATATGAGACGGATTTGGGGCGCCCGGCTATAGATGCTCTGACACGACGTGGTTTCGTGGCGAGGAGCTAGGCTCCCAAGGGAAGCCGCTGGAGACTTTGCTAGTTCTCTCACCTCCGACCGTCATGTTGCGAGGTGAGGGGGACCTTGGATTTCTTATGACCATTAGGAAGTTTTTTTTGTGTGATTTGATGTCTCAACATCAACGTCTTGGCTGAGGGTGCGATGCCATCAAGAATAACCGTACTCTGGTTTTCTCGCACTATGGCGGTGTCTCATCGGACAGTGTCACGGAAACAGAGAGTTTGTGTCTCTGCATGTTTGATGTGTCCAACCTTGCAATTTTATGTCCTTGCAGATTCGTTCCTACGGATCCGATGAGTCTGTGTTAGCGTTCTTTGTTGCTTATGTTGGTGTAATCCATTGTGACATTAGGTTCCTTTTCTGGCGTTCTGGTAAAGATCTTTGGGGTTCATTGACTTGTACCTCTAAGGGGGTCATGTTGGGCCCAAGTACATTCAAGATTGATGATTTCTCATCCTTTTAGATGGGTCACTCAATAGGTTTGTGAAACCTATGAAAGTAGTCGAGTTTGTGCAGGTTTGCGAGTGGCCTCTTCACCGAAGACTTGGCAGTATTTCTTGTTGCAAAGATTGATACCATGAAGAAGATATTTCTGAGAAATTTCTTGTAGTTCTCACCGATAAGAGTTGCTTTGTAATTTCTGGGATCAATGATCCAAAGCAGTGTACATGTGATGTTTGTCAAGTATGAATAAAGTTATTTCATTCTAAAAAACTCTCTCCACCAAGCTCCAGTCCCCATCAAATCAAAGAGACGGCACCACCACTACTCACTTTCGTCGTCGTCGTGCCTCCAACCCTTCCCCCTCCCTCACCCTAGAGAGATATCATCTTCTGTATTATCAGTCTCTCGCCATCGAGCATGTCGTTTCTTGGTGTGGTGCAGGAGGAGATCGGCGGCGAGCAGCATCGGCAACTGGGGAGAAGGAAGATGCAGGTAGAGGTCACATCAATTGGTAAGTGCATGATTACCATGGTACCACCGTGACTAGATTTTTAGTCTCACTTCTCCAGTTTAGACATGATTCCGCCGTTTTATTAAGGTTGGCATGAGTAAGGCTATCACCAAGTAGAATAACTAGAGAGTTCTAGTTGTAGAGTGTATGGTAGAGGTATAGGATAGGGTGTGTACAAGGTTTAGGGTTACAGGGGCGCGGGAATACAGGGCGGGGGCTATGCCCAGGGGCGGTGCTAAGGTGCTAGCTATGCTCGGCGGGAGAGCTGGGGCAGGGGGCTATGCCTCACAGGAATATACCATAAGGGGGTTCAAAATTACTTAAAATACTAAACATAAAGGGAATAAAAATTTATAAATCTAACTTGACGGGATCTTTTTGTTTCTATGCAGAATTTTTCAAGCACCTAGTTTTTTGTGTACGTAAGATCAAACCCCGGAATTGTTGGGGAACGTTGCATGGAAAACAAAAAAAATACGCACACACAAGATCTATCCATGGAGATGCATAGCTACGAGAGGGGAGAGTATGTCTACGTACCCTCATAGACGGTTAAGCAGAAGCATTTATCAACGCGGTTGACGTAGTTGTACACCTTCACGATCCGCCCGATCAAGTACCGAACGTATGACACCTCCGTGTTAAGCACACGTTAGCTCGATGACGTCCTCGCCTTCTCGATCCAGCAAGAGAGGCGAAGTAGTAGATGAGTTCTGGCAACACGACAACGTGGTGACGGTGGTAGTGCAACTATCTCGCAGGGCTTCGCTGAGCACTACGAAAATTCTGATCGAGGACGAACTAGAGGAAGAGGGGTGCCGCACACGGCTTGGGGATCGTGGTGGGTGTGCCCCTCTCCCTCCTCTCATATATATGGGTGGAGGGGAGGAGGAGGCTGCCTAGGCACACCCCTAGGGGGCCGGCGGCCAGCCCTAGGGCACCTGCCCTTAGACGCCCCCCTTCCTTATTTGCTCTCCGGGGAAAGGAAAGGGAAGGAGAGGGAAGGAAAGGGGAGGTCAACTCCCCTGCTTCCTTTTCTCCCCAACGCCAGCAGCCAGAGGTGGGGCACGCCAGCCCCTTGTGGGCTGGTGTGCTCCCCTCGTTTGGCCCCTATGGCCCAATAACCTCCCGGGGCTTCCCGGAACCCCTTACGGTGATCCAATGATTACCCGGTACTTTCCGAAACCTTTCCGGTGACCAAATTGTATCATCCTATATATCAATTGTTGGGAAACATAGCATGCAATTTCAAAAAAATTCCTACGCTCATGCAAGATCTATCTAGGAGATGCATAGCAACGAGAGGGGAGAGTGTGTCCACGTACCCTTGTAGACCGAAAGCGGAAGCGTTTGACAACATGGTTGATGTAGTTGAACTTCTTGTCTTTCCGACCTATCAAGCACCGAACGTACGGCACCTCCGAGTTCTGCACACGCTCAGCTCGATGACGTCCCTCAAACTCTTGATCCAGCAAAGTGTCGAGGGAGAGTTCCATCAGCACGGCGGCGTGGTCACGGTGATGGTAAAGTGATCCGTGCAGGGCTTCGCCTAAGCACTACGTGAATATGACCGGAGGCGTAAACTGTGGAGGGGGGCGCCACACACGGCTAACAATTGTTGGTGTGTGTTCTAGCAGTGCCCCCTCACACACACACACACACACACACACATACACACACACACACTCCACCAAGCTCCAGTCCCCATCAAATCAAAGAGACGGCACCACCACTACTCACTTTCGTCGTCGTCGTGCCTCCAACCCTTCCCCCTCCCTCACCCTAGAGAGATATCATCTTCTGTATTATCAGTCTCTCGCCATCGAGCATGTCGTTTCTTGGTGTGGTGCAGGAGGAGATCGGCGGCGAGCAGCATCGGCAACTGGGGAGAAGGAAGATGCAGGTAGAGGTCACATCAATTGGTAAGTGCATGATTACCATGGTACCACCGTGACTAGATTTTTAGTCTCACTTCTCCAGTTTAGACATGATTCCGCCGTTTTATTAAGGTTGGCATGAGTAAGGCTATCACCAAGTAGAATAACTAGAGAGTTCTAGTTGTAGAGTGTATGGTAGAGGTATAGGATAGGGTGTGTACAAGGTTTAGGGTTACAGGGGCGCGGGAATACAGGGCGGGGGCTATGCCCAGGGGCGGTGCTAAGGTGCTAGCTATGCTCGGCGGGAGAGCTGGGGCAGGGGGCTATGCCTCACAGGAATATACCATAAGGGGGTTCAAAATTACTTAAAATACTAAACATAAAGGGAATAAAAATTTATAAATCTAACTTGACGGGATCTTTTTGTTTCTATGCAGAATTTTTCAAGCACCTAGTTTTTTGTGTACGTAAGATCAAACCCCGGAATTGTTGGGGAACGTTGCATGGAAAACAAAAAAAATACGCACACGCAAGATCTATCCATGGAGATGCATAGCTACGAGAGGGGAGAGTATGTCTACGTACCCTCATAGACGGTTAAGCAGAAGCATTTATCAACGCGGTTGACGTAGTTGTACACCTTCACGATCCGCCCGATCAAGTACCGAACGTATGACACCTCCGTGTTAAGCACACGTTAGCTCGATGACGTCCTCGCCTTCTCGATCCATCAAGAGAGGCGAAGTAGTAGATGAGTTCTGGCAACACGACGGCGTGGTGACGGTGGTAGTGCAACTATCTCATAGGGCTTCGCTGAGCACTACGAAAATTCTGATCGAGGACGAACTAGAGGGAGAGGGGTGCCGCACACGGCTTGGGGATCGTGGTGGGTGTGCCCCTCTCCCTCCTCTCATATATATGGGTGGAGGGGAGGAGGAGGCTGCCTAGGCACACCCCTAGGGGGCCGGCAGCCAGCCCTAGGGCACCTGCCCTTAGACGCCCCCCTTCCTTATTTGCTCTCCGGGGAAAGGAAAGGGAAGGAGAAGGAAGGAAAGGGGAGGTCGACTCCCCTGCTTCCTTTTCTCCCCAACGCCAGCAGCCAGAGGTGGGGCACGCCAGCCCCTTGTGGGCTGGTGTGCTCCCCTCGTTTGGCCCCTATGGCCCAATAACCTCCCGGGGCTTCCCGGAACCCCTTACGGTGATCCAATGATTACCCGGTACTTTCCGAAACCTTTCCGGTGACCAAATTGTATCATCCTATATATCAATTGTTGGGAAACATAGCATGCAATTTCAAAAAAATTCCTACGCTCATGCAAGATCTATCTAGGAGATGCATAGCAACGAGAGGGGGAGAGTGTGTCCACGTACCCTTGTAGACCGAAAGCGGAAGCATTTGACAACATGGTTGATGTAGTTGAACTTCTTGTCTTTCCGACCTATCAAGCACCGAACGTACGGCACCTCCGAGTTCTGCACACGCTCAGCTCGATGACGTCCCTCGAACTCTTGATCCAGCAAAGTGTCGAGGGAGAGTTCCATCAGCACGGCGGCGTGGTCACGGTGATGGTGAAGTGATCCGTGCAGGGCTTCACCTAAGCACTACGTGAATATGACCGGAGGCGTAAACTGTGGAGGGGGGCGCCACACATGGCTAACAATTGTTGGTGTGTGTTCTAGTAGTGCCCCCTCACACACACACACACACACATACACACACACACTCCACCAAGCTCCAGTCCCCATCAAATCAAAGAGACGACACCACCACTACTGACTTTCATCGCCGTCGTGCCTCCAACCCTTCCCCCTCCCTCACCCTAGAGAGATATCATCTTCTGTAGTATCAGTCTCTCGCCATCGAGCATGTCGTTTGTTGGTGTGGTGCAGGAGGAGATCGGCGGCGAGCAGCATCAGCAACTGGGGAGAAGGAAGATGCAGGTAGAGGTCACATCAATTGGTAAGTGCATGATTACCATGGTACCACCGTGACTAGATTTTTAGTCTCACTTCTCCAGTTTAGACATGATTCCGCCGTTTTATTAAGGTTGGCATGAGTAAGGCTATCACCAAGTAGAATAACTAGAGAGTTCTAGTTGTAGAGTGTATGGTAGAGGTATAGGATAGGGTGTGTACAAGGTTTAGGGTTACAGGGGCGCGGGAATACAGGGCGGGGGCTATGCCCAGGGGCGGTGCTAAGGTGCTAGCTATGCTCGGCGGGAGAGCTGGGGCAGGGGGCTATGCCACACAGGAATATACCATAAGGGGGTTCAAAATTACTTAAAATACTAAACATAAAGGGAATAAAAATTTATAAATCTAACTTGACGGGATCTTTTTGTTTCTATGCAGAATTTTTCAAGCACCTAGTTTTTTGTGTACGTAAGATCAAACCCCGAAATTGTTGGGGAACGTTGCATGGAAAACAAAAAAAATACGCACACGCAAGATCTATCCATGGAGATGCATAGCTACGAGAGGGGAGAGTATGTCTACGTACCCTCATAGATGGTTAAGCAGAAGCATTTATCAACGCGGTTGACGTAGTTGTACACCTTCACGATCCGCCCGATCAAGTACCGAACGTATGACACCTCCGTGTTAAGCACACGTTATCTCGATGACGTCCTCGCCTTCTCGATCCAGCAAGAGAGGCGAAGTAGTAGATGAGTTCTGGCAACACGACGGCGTGGTGACGGTGGTAGTGCAACTATCTCGCAGGGCTTCGCTGAGCACTACGAAAATTCTGATCGAGGACGAACTAGAGGGAGAGGGGTGCCGCACACGGCTTGGGGATCGTGGTGGGTGTGCCCCTCTCCCTCCTCTCATATATATGGGTGGAGGGGAGGAGGAGGCTGCCTAGGCACACCCCTAGGGGGCCGGCGGCCAGCCCTAGGGCACCTGCCCTTAGACGCCCCCCTTCCTTATTTGCTCTCCGGGGAAAGGAAAGGGAAGGAGAGGGAAGGAAAGGGGAGGTCGACTCCCCTGCTTCCTTTTCTCCCCAACGCCAGCAGCCAGAGGTGGGGCACGCCAGCCCCTTGTGGGCTGGTGTGCTCCCCTCGTTTGGCCCCTATGGCCCAATAACCTCCCGGGGCTTCCCGGAACCCCTTACGGTGATCCAATGATTACCCGGTACTTTCCGAAACCTTTCGAGTGACCAAATTGTATCATCCTATATATCAATTGTTGGGAAACATAGCATGCAATTTCAAAAAAATTCCTACGCTCATGGAAGATCTATCTAGGAGATGCATAGCAACGAGAGGGGGAGAGTGTGTCCATGTACCCTTGTAGACCGAAAGCGGAAGCGTTTGACAACATGGTTGATGTAGTTGAACTTCTTGTCTTTCCGACCTATCAAGCACCGAATGTACGGCACCTCCGAGTTCTGCACACGCTTAGCTCGATGACATCCCTCGAACTCTTGATCCAGCAAAGTGTCGAGGGAGAGTTCCATCAGCACAGCGGCGTGGTCACGGTGATGGTGAAGTGATCCATGCAGGGCTTCGCCTAAGCACTACGTGAATATGACCGGAGGCGTAAACTGTGGAGGGGGGCGCCTCACACGGATAACAATTGTTGGTGTGTGTTCTAGCAGTGCCCCCTCACACACACACACACACATACACACACACACTCCACCAAGCTCCAGTCCCCATCAAATCAAAGAGACGACACCACCACTACTCACTTTCACCGCCGTCGTGCCTCCAACCCTTCCCCCTCCCTCACCCTAGAGAGATATCATCTTTTGTAGTATCAGTCTCTCGCCATCGAGCATGTTGTTTCTTGGTGTGGTGCAGGAGGAGATCGGCGGCGAGCAGCATCGGCAACTGGGGAGAAGGAAGATGCAGGTAGAGGTCACATCAATTGGTAAGTGCATGATTACCATGGTACCACAGTGACTAGATTTTTAGTCTCACTTCTCCAGTTTAGACATGATTCCACCGTTTTATTAAGGTTGGCATTAGTAAGGCTATCACCAAGTAGAATAACTAGAGAGATGTAGTTGTAGAGTGTATGGTAGAGGTATTGGACAAGGTGTGTACAAGGTTTAGGGTTACAGGGGCGCGGGAATAGAGGGCGGGGGCTATGCCCAGGGGCGGTGCTAAGGTGCTAGCTATGCTCGGCGGGAGAGCTGGGGCAAGGGGCTATGCCTCATAGGAATAGACCATAAGGGGGGTTCAAAATTACTTAAAATAATAAACAAAAAGGGAATAAAAATTTATAAATCTAACTTGATGGGATCTTTTTGTTTCTATGCAGAATTTTTCAAGCACCTAGTTTTTTGTGTATGTAAGATCAAACCCCGGAATTGTTGGGGAATGTTGCATGGAAAACAAAAAAAATTACGCACACGCAAGATATATCCTTGGAGATGCATAGCTACGAGAGGGGAGAATATGTCTACGTACCCTCATAGACGGTTAAGCAGAAGCCTTTATCAACGCGGTTGACGTAGTTGTACACCTTCATGATCCGCCCGATCAAGTACCGAACGTATGACACCTCCGTGTTAAGCACACATGACGTCCTCGCCTTCTCGATCCAGCAAGAGAGGCGAAGTAGTAGATGAGTTCCGGCAACATGACGGCGTGGTGACGGTGGTAGTGCAACTATCTCGTAGGGCTTCGCTGAGCACTACGAAAATTCTGATCGAGGACGAACTAGAGGGAGAGGGGTGCCGCACACGGCTTGGGGATCATGGTGTGTGTTGACCCTCTCCCTCCTCTCATATATATGGGTGGAGGGGAGGAGGAGGCTGCCTAGGCACACCCCTAGGGGGGCGGCGGCCAGCCCTAGGGCACCTGCCCTTAGATGCCCCCCTTCCTTATTTGCTCTCCGGGGAAAGGAAAGGGAAGGAGAGGGAAGGAAAGGGGAGGCCGACTCCCCTGCTTCCTTTTCTCCCCAACGCCAGCAGCCAGAGGTGGGGCACGCCAGCCCCTTGTGGGCTGGTGTGCTCCCCTTGTTTGGCCCCTATGGCCCAATAACCTCCCGGGGCTTCCCGGAACCCCTTACGGTGATCCAATGATTACTCGGTACTTTCCGAAACCTTTCCGATGACCAAATTGTATCATCCTATATATCGATTGTTGGGAAACATAGCATGCAATTTCAAAAAAAATCCTACGCTCAAGCAAGATCTATCTAGGAGATGCATAGCAACGAGAGGGGTAGAGTGTGTCCACATACCCTTGTAGACCGAAAGCGGAAGCGTTGGACAACGTGGTTGATGTAGTTGAACTTATTGTCTTTCCGACCTATCAAGCACCGAACGTACGGCACCTCCGAGTTCTGCACACGCTCAGCTCGATGACGTCCCTCGAACTCTTGATCCAGCAAATTGTCGAGGGAGAGTTCTGTCAGCACGGCGGCGTGGTCACGGTGATGGTGAAGTGATCCATGCAGGGCTTCGCCTAAGCACTACGTGAATATGATGGGAGGCGTAAACTGTGGAGGGGGCACCGCAAACGGCTAACAATTGTTGGTGTGTGTTCTAGCGGTGCCCCCCTCACACACCCACACACACACACACACCCACACACACACACGGTTCAATATCGTTACCAGCAAGTCTCTTTACTCGTTCCGTAATACATCATCCTGTAACTAACTCATTAGTCACATTGCTTTCAAGGCTTCTTATGATGTGTATTACCGAGAGGGCCTAGAGATACCTCTCCGATACTCGGAGTAACAAATCCTAATCTCGATCTATGACAACCCAACAAACACCTTCGGAGATACCTGTAGAGCATCTTTATAATCACCCAGTTACGTTCTGATGTTTGATAGCGCACAAGGTATTCCTCCGGTATTCGAGAGTTGCATAATCTCATAGTCAAAGGAATATGTATATGACATGAAGAAAGCAATAGCGATAAAACTGAATGATGAATATGATGCTAAGCTAACGGATGGGTCTTGTCCATCACATCATTCTTCTAATGATGTGATCCTGCTCATCAAATGACAACACATGTCTATTGTTAGGAAACTTAACCATCTTTGATTAACGATCTAGTCTAGTAGAGGCTTACTAGGGACATGGTGTTTTGTCTATGTATACACACTTGTATCAAGTTTCCGGTTAATACAATTCTAGCATGAATAATAAACATTTATCATGATATAAGGAAATATAAAATAACAACTTTATTATTGCCTCTAGGGCATATTTCCTTCATCAATCTTTACCTACAGGCCATTCCGGAGCTCCTCGTCATGTCCGTGATCTCATCTGGGACTCCGAACAACATTCGGTCACCAACTCACATAACTCATATAATACTATATCATCAGCGAACGTTATGCGTGCGGACCCTACGGGTTCGAGAATGATGTGGACATGACCGAGACGCTTCTCTGGTCAATAACCAATAACGGGACCTGGATGGCTATATTGGTTCCTACATATTCTACAAAAATCTTTATCGTTCGAAACTTTATGACAACATACATAATTCGCTTTGTCTGTCGGTATGTTACTTGCCAGAGTTGATCATCGGTATCTCCATACCTAGTTCAATCTCGTTACGGGCAAATCTCTTTACTCGTTTTGTAATACATCATCTCATAACGAACTCCTTAGTCACTTTGCTTGCAAGCTTCTTGTGATGTGTATTACCGAGAGGGCCCAGAGATACCTCTCCATCATACGGAGTGACAAATCCCAATCTCGATTCACGCCAACTCAACAGACACCTTCGGAGATACTTGCAGAGCATCTTTATGATCACCCAGTTATGTTGTGACCTTTGATAGCACACAAGGTATTCCTCTGGTATCTGGGAGTTGCATGATCTCATGGTCGAAGGAATATGTATTTGACATTAAGAAAGCAATAGCAATAAATTGAACGGTCATATGCTAAGCTAACGGATGGGTCTTGTCCGTCACATCATTCTCCTAATGATGTGATCCCGTTATCAAATGACAACACATGTCTATGGTTAGGAAACCTTAAGCATCTTTTGATCAACGAGCTAGCCTAGTAGAGGCACACTAGGGACACGGTACTTGTTTTTTGTATCCACACATGTATTTAAGTTTTCGGTCAATACAATTCTAGCATGAATAATAAACCTTTATCACAATTAAGGAAATATAATAATAACCACTTTATTATTGCCTCTAGGGCATATTTCTAACAGTGTCCCACTTGCACTAGAGTCAATAATCTAGATTACATAGTAACATTGTCCCACTTGCACTAGAGTCAATGATCTAGATTACATAGTAATGAATCCAACACCCATGGAATCTTGGTGCTGATCATGTTTTGCCCGTGGAAGAGGTTTAGTCAACGGGTCTGCCATATTCAGATATGTATGTATTTTGCAAATTTCTATGTCTACAATGCTCTGCATGGAGCTACTTTAGCTAATTGCTCCCACATTCAATACATATCCAGATTGAGACTCAGAGTCATCTGGATCGGTGTCAAAGCTTGCATCAACGTAACTCTTGAAAATGAACTCTTTATCACCTGCATAACTGAGGAGCATTTTCTTAGTCCTCTTAGGTACCTAAGGATAATTTTGACCATTGTCCAGTGATCCACTCATGGATCACTATGGTACCCCCTTGCCAAACTCATGGCAAGGCACACATCAGGTCTGGTACACAGCATGGCATACATAATAGAACCTATGGATGAGGCATAGGGAATGACTTTCATTCTCTCTCTATCTTTTGCCATGGTTGGGCTTTCAGTCTTACTCCACTTCACACCTTGCAATACATGCAAGAACCCTTTCTTTGACTGATCTATTTTGAACATTTTCAAAATTTGTCAAGGTATGTGCTTTGTGAAAGTCCTATTAAGCGTCTCGATCTATCCCTATAGATCTTGATGCCCAATATACTATTGGGGAACGTAGCATGCAATTTCAAAAAATTTCCTACGATCAAGCAAGATCTATCTAGGAGATGTATATCAACGAGAGGGGGAGAGTGTGTCCATGTACCCTCGTAAGCCGAAAGCGGAAGCATTGAATTAACGCAGTTGATGTAGTCAAACGTCTTCATATGGACATGTTAGAGGTCTCATACCTCTCGACATGTGCATGAGTCTGAAATACCAATTTCAACTCTTGGAACATTTCATATGCTCCATGGCGTTCAAAACATTTTTGAAGTCCGGTTCTAAGCCGTAAAGCATGGTGCACTAAACTATCAAGTAGTCATCATACCAAGCTTGTCAAACGTTCATAATGTCTGCATTAGCTCCTGCAATAGGTCTGTCACCTAGCGGTGCATCAAGGACATGATTCTTCTATGCAGCAACGAGGATAATCCTCAGATCACGGACCCAGTCCGCATCATTGCTACTATCATCTTTCAACTTTTCTCTAGGAACATATCAAAAATAAATGGGGAGCTACATCGCGAGCTATTGATCTACAACATAATTTGCAAATAATATCAGGACTAAGTTCATGATAAACTAAAGTTTAGTTAATCATATTACTTAAGAACTCCCACTTAGATAGACATCCCTCTAGTCATCTAAATGATCACATGATCCATATCAACCAAACAATGTCCGATCATCACGTGAGATGGAGTAGTTTTCAATGGTGAACATCTCTATGTTGATCATATCTACTATATGATTCACATTCGACCTTTCGATCTCAGTGTTTCGAGACCATATCTGCATATGCTAGGCTCATTAAGTTTAACCCAAGTATTCTGCACGTGCAAAACTGGCTTGCACCTATTGTATATGAACATAGAGCTTATCACACCCGATGATCACGTGGTATCTCGGCACGACGAACTGTAGCAAAGGTGCATACTAAGGGAGAACATGTAGTGTCCAGACCTTAAATGGTCAAGTCTCTGTGCATCAGTGTCATCCCTGGATCGGTAATGCTGACACGCACAATACTCAAGGATTTATAAAAGAGTTTCAATCACACACTTATTACATCGAGTCCTCATAAAGAGTATTATTACATGAATAAATCATGGCTGAAGGCCATCTAAACTAGTTAACAGCGGAAGGTTTTGAAGGTAAATGAGTCCATCAACTCCACCGGCATAGCTGAGTGCAAAACAACGACCTATCGCACCTTATTCGTCGTCTGAGTAGTCTGCAACATAAGATGTTGCAGCCTGAAACGGGTCAGCACATGGAATATGATGGCACAGTTACATAGTAAAGCAATGATAATGCAAAGACTATATCTACATCCAATATTTGGCTGGTGGAGGCTGTAAGTTTCATGATTTTGCATAAAGCTAGTTTTTCCCTACAACAAAGGAATAAATTTATTTAACTACTCCCATGTTGCCCATTATTTGAGAAGGTTCCTCCAACTCAAATCCCAACTAAAAGTATCATCATTAACCCAACATCAAAATTAATTAGAGTAACGTGTTGAGATCACATCAATAAATTCAAGTACTAGATACTCAAGATGTCCATAACCGGGGACACGGCTAACCATGATTAGTTTATACACTCCGCAGAGGTTTGCCCACTTTTCCCCACAAGACTCGACCGCATCCATGATCGGATGATCGAGACCTAGCCTTTCTGAAGCATTAACTCTCTACTCCGGGTAGACAGTACCACCTACATCCCTCTACATCTGCTAGTCTACCTCTTCAAGAGCTCACGCAACTTACTCAACTATGCCAGAGCCCATAATGGCTTGTGGCTGCACACGGAAGTTTCTAGTATGAATAATCTTATGATCCCTTTGAGCCTGGGTGGCATTCCATAGGATAATCACACGGGTACTCCAGGATTTCCAAAACAGACAATAGTGAGTACTCCAGGTGCCTCAACCAATCCACCCAGATTTGTATTAAAGTTGCCACCTTAATGTTATCCATAATTAAATATCTCTCAAACTTCCATGTGTGAATCACGATCCAATCCCCATATACGAGCATGGCTAAGCAATAATAAGCATAACGTATACCCCCGGGGTGATCAAAAGGTATTAGGTTCCTACCTCAAGAAGTACAACCAAAACCACATGTTCCCAATCCTACCAATGCAATTATTTGTGGGGCAGAACTAATGCATAGTAAAAACTGGGTATAAAAGAGTATGATCAAAGTGTAACTTGCCTTGCTGACGATCTGCAAACTCTAGAGATTCGTAGTAACAAGCTTCGCACTCCGGGTAATCTAGCATAAACAAACAATAGCATACATAAGCAATCACTCAAACAAAACACGAGAAAACTCCAGAAAAGATCCAAATCGAACACGAAACAAGCAACAGCTTAAACTAACAAGATTCAAGACCTAACAGCATTATTAACATGTAAATTAGATCTGAATAGAAAGTACATGGGATTATCTATGATTTGCAAAAAGATTCAACTCAAACGGAGCAACGAAACTCAAGATACGAATGAAACAAGATCATTTACTAATTTGGACTAAAGTCAAATTTTACATTACCAAAATCATGTTCAAGTTGGTTAACTCGAAAGAGGGCTTCGAGACGAAGACTTAGGCGATGGTTTCATCTAATTTGGATAAATGAGTAAAAAGTTATACTAGATCAGGGCAGAAATCCCGATAAAAAATAATCGCAGATAAATCCCTGGAAAAAATAAGACGAACACACTAACGTACGAACGTACGTTGTCTGAACCTAACCGGCGAACAACGTTTATTAAAATGAACGAACGGACGAACGTCCGTTAAATAAGTAAACCAACGAAAAACCGAACCGATCTATTAAAAAAACAGATCTAGGGTTCATAAAAAACCCGGGCCGTTTCTTATACCTAAACCGGAAAAAAAAGGCGACGACTCCGGCGGCTCCGGCGACACTCCGGCGAGGCGGGGCGGCGTGCGGCGGCATGGGCGACGGCGCGGGGTGACTGGGCGTCGGCGCGGGCGGCGGTGGGTGGCTGTGGCAGCAGCGGAGCGGCACGGCGGCGGTGCTGTGGTGCGGGGCTGTGGCGGCGGGGCGGGATGGGGTCTCGGGGGGCACATTTAAAGGGGGGAGCCCGACTTGGCGGAGGGGCCAAGGCGGCGGCGCGGCGTGCGGCTCCCGAACTCAGTGGAGTCCGGCTCGGGCGCGGGGAGGGCGGCGGCGCTGTGAGCCGGGTGGGCCTTTTGCCCAATGCGGTCCGCGAACATTTTTTTTAAACAATTTCGCCCGAACAGAAAAATCCTAATAAAATATAAAAAAACTAAAAATGCTAAAAAACAATTTTCACTGTCTAAATGAAATATCTAGAACAAAGTGAACATTTTTCTCGCCTAAAAATGCAATCTTGAAAAATGCATATTTTCTAATTCAAATAAAATAGCAAGTAAATACCAGAAAATCATAATTTGATTTTAAAATTCTTTCTCCAATATTTCTATTAATTTGAAGAAGTCATATTATCTTCCCTAGTTTATTTTTAATATTGGAAATATTTGGAGAGAAAAAATATAAAACCAAATTGATCCTTTTCTTCAAATTTGAAAAATAATTCAAATAAGAATTTTGTGAAACCTCCAACTCTCTGTGTGGGTCCTTGAGTTGCTTAAGGTTTCTAGGATGTCAACCAAAATGCAAGAATAAATATGATATGCATATGATGATCTATGTATAACATCCGAATTGAAAATTGGGATGTTACAAACCTACCCCCCTTAAGATGAATCTCGCCCTCGAGATTCGGGTTGGTCAGCAAAAAGGTTTGGGTGGTCTCTACGAAGGTCTTCCTCTCGCTCCCAGGTGGCTTCCTCCTCGGTATGGTGGCTCCACTGAACTTTGCACAACTTGATAACCTTGCTGCGAGTAACTCGGCTAGAAAACTCGAGAATCTTGACTGATTTCTCCTCATAAGTCAAATCACTATTTAACTGAATTTCTTCCAGTGGCACCGTATCTCTCAAAGGAATATCGGCCATCTCTGTGTGGCACTTCTTCAACTAGGAAACATGAAACTCATCGTGAACTCTTGACAATCCTTCTGGCAATTCCAACTTGTAAGCAACTTTCCCATAAGTTCCAAAACTCAGTATGGTCCCACAAAACATGGTGCTAGCTATCCCTTAACTCCAAAATGCTTAACTCCTCGAAGTGGGGACACTCGAAGGTAAACTCTGTCTTCGAGTTCGTAAACTGTCTCCTTGCATTTAGAATCTGCATAACTCTTCTACCTGGATTGGGCTACCTTGAGTCTGTCACGAATCAACTTAACTTTCTCTTCAGAGTCTTTGATTAAATCTGGTCTGAACAACTGTTGATCTCCAACTTCATCCCACATTAACGGTGTCCTGCACCTCCTTCCGTACAAAGCTTTGAAAGGGGCCATCTTCAAACTGGCTTGGTAACTGTTGTTATAAGTGAACTTTGCATACGGCAAATTGTCGTCCCAACTAGATGCATAATCTAGTGCACAAGCTCTCAACATGTCCTCCAGAATCTGATTGACTCTCTCGGTCTGTCCATCTGTATGTGGATGAAAGGTTGTACTGAACTCTAGCCTAGTAGCCAAAGTCTCATGCAACTGATTCCAAAACTTTGAGGTAAACTGGGTTCCTCTATCTGATACAATGGTCCTCAGAACTCCATGCAGACACACAATCCTGGTCATGTATATCTTTGCCAACTTAGCACTCATATAGGTGGTCTTCACCGGGATGAAATGAGCTACTTTCGTCAAATGGTTGACTACAACCCAGAGAGAGTCATATCCTGAATGGGTCCTGGGCAATCCAGTGATAAAGTCCATGCCTAGCTTATCCCACTTCCATTCGGGTATCGGCAATGGCTGTAGCAATCCATCTGGCTTCTGATGCTCTGCCTTAACTCTCCGACATACATCACAAACTGCTACATACTCGGCAATATCCTTCTTCATTCCTGTCCACCAAAATCTTTCCTTCAGATCCAGATACATCTTGGTGTTTCCTGGATGAATTGAATGCGGCGAATCATGGGCCTCCTGCAGAATCAACTTCCTGCTCTCGGGTTCATTAGGCACATATACGCGATCCTCAAACCATAAAGTATCGTGCTCATCCTCACGAAATCCTTTAGTCTTTCCTTTGCTCATCCTTTCCTTTATCTCTACGATCTCCTTGTCAGTCTTCTGGGCTTCTCTGATCTTACCCATCAAAGTGGACTGGATTTCCAATGCTGCTACATAGCCTCTCGGGACTATTTCCAAACATAGCTCACGAAGATCCTCTGCTAACTCCTTGGGTAATCCTCCGGTCATGAGTGTATTAACATAACTCTTGCGGCTCAATGCATCTGCTACTACATTGGCCTTTCCGGGATGACAGTGCAGTTTCATATCATAATCCTTAATGAGCTCCAACCATCTCCTCTGCCTGAGGTTCAACTCCTTCTGCATGAAGATATATTTCAAACTCTTATGATCTGTGTATACCTCACAGTGGTTTCCGATGAGAAAATGTCTCCATGTCTTCAGCACATGCACTACGGCTGCTAACTCCAAATCATGTGTAGCATAATTCAGCTCTTGAGGTTTAAGCTGTCGTGAGGCATATGAAACAACTCTTCCCTCTTGCATAAGCACTGCTCCAAGTCCTCGACGTGAAGCATCGCAATACACTTGATAATCTTCTCGTTGATCTGGAAGAATCAGCACTGGGGCTGTAACCAAATGTTTCCTCAACTCCTGAAAACTGGCTTCACACTCCTCAGTCCATTTGAACTTGGTGTCCTTCTTCAACAACTCTGTCATGGGCTTAGCAATCCTGGAGAAATTCTCAATGAACCTCTGATAATATCCTGCGAGTCCGAGAAAACTCCTGATCTCTCCAACTGATGTGGGTGGTACTGATATGTCTCCAATGTATCTATAATTTTTTATTGTTCCATGCTATTATATTACCTGTTTTGGATGTCTATGGGCTTTATTTTACACATTTATATCATTTTTAGGACTAACCTACTAACCGGAGGCCCAGCCTATATTGCTATTTTTTTGCCTATTTTAGTATTTCGAAGAAAAGGAATATCAAATGGAGCCCAAACGGATGAAACCTTCGGGAGCGTGATTTTTGGAATGAACATGATCCAGAGGACTTAGAGTGCAAGTCAAGAAGCAGCCGAGGCGACCACGAGGGTGGAGGGTGCGCCCACCCCTACAAGGCGTGCCCCCCTGTCTCGTGGGCCCCTCGGGCGGCCACCGACATACTTCTTCCTCCTATATAAGCCTACATACCCTGAAAACATCCAGGGAGCCACCGAGGAAATATTTTCGCCACCATAACCTTCTGTATCCGCGAGATCCCATCTTGGAGCCTTCACCAGTGCTCCGTCGGAGGGGGAATCGACCATGGAGGGCTTCTACATAAACACCATAGCCCTTCCGATGAGTTGTGAGTAGTTTACCACAGACCTTCGGGTCCATAGTTATTAGCTAGTTGGCCTCTTCTCTCTTTTTGGATCTCAATACAATGTTCTCCCCCTCTCTTGTGGAGATCTATTCGATGTAAACTCTTTTTGCAGTGTGTTTGTCGAGATCCGATGAATTGTGGGTTTGATCAAGTTTATCTATGAATAATATTTGAATCTTCTCTGAATTCTTTTATGTATGATTGAGTTATCTTTGCAAGTCTCTTCGAATTATAGGTTTGGTTGGCCTACTAGATTGATCTTTCTTGCCATGGGAGAAGTGCTTAGCTCTGGGTTCAATCTTGCAGTGTCCTTACCCAGTGACAGAAAGGGTTGCAAGGCACGTATTGTATAGTTGCCATCGAGGATAAAAAGATGGGGTTTATATCACATTGCTTGAGTTTATCCCTCTACATCATGTCATCTTTCTTAATGTGTTACTCTATTCTTATGAACTTAATACTCTAGATGCATGCTGGATAGCGGTCGATGTGTGGAGTAATAGTAGTAGATGCAGGCAGGAGTCGGTCTACTTGTCACGGACATGATGCCTATATACATGATCATGCCTAGATAATCTCATAATTATTCGCTTTTCTATTAATTGCTCGACAGTAATTTGTTCACCCACTATAATATTTATGCTATCTTGAGAGAAGCCACTAGTGAAACCTATGGCCCCCGGGTCTATCTTTTATCATATAAGCTTTCAATCTACTTTTATTTGCATCTTTACTTTTTGCATCTATATCATAAAATACCAAAAATATATTTATCTTATCATATTATCCCTATCAGATCTCATTTTCGCAAGTGGCCGTGAAGGGATTGACAACCCCTTTATCGCGTTGGTTGCGAGTTCTTTGTTTGTTTGTGTAGGTTCGTGGGACTTGTGAGGAGCCTCCTACTGGATTGATACCTTGGTTCTCAAAAACTGAGGGAAATACTTATGCTACTGTGCTGCATCACCCTTTCCTCTTCAAGGAAAACCAACGCAAGCTCAAGACGTAGCAAGAAGGATTTCTGGCGCTGTTGCCGGGGAGGTCTTCGCTCAAGTCAAGACATACCAAGTACCCATCACAAACTCATCTCCCTCACATTTACATTATTTGCCAGTTGCCTCTCGTTTTTCCTCTCCCCCACTCACCCTTGCCGTTTTATTTGCCCTCTCTTTCCCAATCTCCTCTCTTTTCCGCTTGCCTTCTTCTTCCTCCCTCTTTCGCTTGCCTTTTTCTGTTTGCTTGTGTGCCTGTTTGTCCTTATGGCTTTGCCTAAAAGTACCGATCTCCTTGGAAGATATTGAATCGAATATTAGAAGCTTTATAACTTTGCAATTTGAGCATAATTATTTCTTCAGAAAAGAGATTAAAGAACAAAAGGTTTTTTTGGGTTTTATGAATAAGGAGCTTGATGATATGAATAAAGAATTTTATGGTGTGAACTCTCAAATTACCCAGCTTGAGAAGGCTATAGCCCAAATTTCTAATAAGCAAGCTACCTTGGTCAATAAGATGGCTGCCAAACAAGAAAAATTAGATGAAAATAATGATGAAGATCTTAAAGTTATTGATGTGTCCCCTATTATATCTTTGTTTTGCAATATGAATCTTGATAATAATGGGACTGGAGGTGAGTCAACTTTATTTAGAAGGCGTCCCAAGAATTCAGAGTTTTTAAATCTTGATGCTAAATTTGGTAAAAGTGGGATTCGAGAGGTCATGACTTTAAATAGTATTGAACACACTAGCTCGGATTTCAAGGAATTTGATTATGATAATTGTTCTTTAGAAAGTTGTATTTCCTTGTTGCAATCCGTTGTTAATTCTCCTCATGCTTATAGTCAAAATAAAGCGTTTACCAAACATATTGTTGATGCCTTGATGCAATCTTTTGATGAAAAACTTAATTTGGAAGTTTCTATACCTAGAAAACTTAATGATGAGTGGGAACCTACTATAAAGATGAAAATTAAAGATCGTGAATGTTTTGCTTTGTTTGATTTGGGTGCTAGTGTTTCCACGATTCCGAAAACTTTATGTGATATTCTAGGTTTCCATGATCTTGATGATTGCTCTTTAAATTTGCCCCTTGCGGATTCCACCATTAAAAAGCCAATGGGAAGGATCAATGATGTTCTCATTGTTGCAAATAGAAATTTGGTGCCCGTTTATTTTATCATTCTTGATATAGATTGCAATCTTTCTTGCCCTATTATTCTTGGTAGACCATTCCTAAGAACGATTGGCGCGATTATTGATATGAAGGAAGGGAATATTAGATTCCAATTTCCGTTAAAGAAAGGCATGGAGCACTTTCCAAGAAAGAAAGTCAAATTACCTTATGAATCTATCATGTGAGCTACCTATGAAACAAGTGCTAAAGATGGCACTACTTAGATCTACCTTCGCTTTTATGCCTAGCTAGGGGCGTTAAACGATAGCGCTAGTTGGGAGGCAACCCAATTTTCTTTGTGTTCTTTGTTTTTGTTCATGTTTATTAATAAATTTTGCATCTACTTTCTGTTTAGATGTGTTTTTATGTTTTAATTAGTGTTTGTGCCAAGTAGAACCTATAGGATAACCTATGATGATAGTTGATTTGATTCTGCTGAAAAACAGAAACTTTGTGCTCACGAGAAAAAATTCAATAAATCACAGAAACGAGATTTTGCATTGATTCTTTTTGCTTCAGTTCAAAAAAAATTAGGACGTCCTATTTTGGTAGGATTTTTAAAGTTCCAGAAGTTTGCGTTGGTTACAGATTGCTACAGACTGTTCTGTTTTTGACAGATTCTCTTTTTCATGTGTTGTTTGCTTATTTTGATGCATCTATGGCTAGTAAAATAGTTTATAAACCATAGAGAAGTTGGAATACATTAGGTTTAACACCAACATAAATAAAGAATGAGTTCATTATAGTACCTTATGTGGTGGTTTTGTTTTCTTTCACTAACGGAGCTTATGAGATTTCCTGTTGAGTTTTGTGTTGTGAAGTTTTCAAGTTTTGGGTAAAGCTTTGATGGACTATGGAATAAGGAGTGGCAAAAGCCTAAGCTTGGGGATGACCAAGGCACCCCAAGATATTCAAGAATAGCCAAAAGCCTAAGATTGGGGATGGCCCGGAAGGCATCCCCTCTTTCGTCTTCGTTCATTGGTAACTTTACTTGGAGCTATATTTTTATTCGCTACATGATATGTGTTTTGCTTGGAGCGTCGTGTATGATATTAGTCTTTTCTTTTTAGTTTACCACAATAATCCTTGCTGTACACACCTTTTGGGAGAAGCCTACTTGATTGAAATTTGCTAGAATACTCTATGTTCTTCACTTATATCTTTTGAGCTTGATAGTTTTTGCTCTAGTTCTTCACTTATATCTTTTAGAGCACGGCGGTGGCTTAATTTTGTAGAAATTGCTAGTCTCTCATGCTTCACTTATACTATTTTGAGAGTCTTTTAGAACAGCATGGTATTTGCTATGGTTATAAATTGGTCCTAGAGTGATGAGCATCCAAGTTGGGTATAATAAAAACTATCATATGAAGTGAATTGGATGCTATGATCAATTTGATACTTGATAATTGTTTTGAGATATGGAGGTAGTGATATTAAAGTCATGCTAGTTGGGTGATTATGAATTTAAAGAATGCTTGTGTTGAAGTTAGCAAGTCCCGTAGCATGCGCGTATGGTTAAAGTTGTGTAACAAATTTGAAACATGAAGTGTACCTGGCTTGTGCATCCTTATGAGTGGCGGTCGAGGACGAGCGATGGTCTTTTCCTACCAATCTATCCCTCTAGGAGCATGCGCGTAGTGCTTGATTTTGATGACTTCTAAATTTTTGCAATAAGTATATGAGTTCTTATGACTAATGTTGAGTCCATGGATTATACGCACTTTTACCTTTCCATCATTGCTAGCCTCTTCGGTACCGTGCATTGCCCTTTCTCACCTTGAGAGTTGGTGCAAACTTTGCCGGTGCATCCAAACCCCGTGATATGATACGCTCTATCACACATAAACCTCCTTACATCTTCCTCAAAACAGCCACCATACCTACCTATTTATGGCATTTCCATAGCCATTCCGAGATATATTTCCATGCAACTTTCCACCTTTCCATTCATCATCATCATGACATACATTACTTTTGTCATATTGCCATTGCATGATCATGTAGTTGACATCGTATTTGTGGCAAAGCCACCATGCATAATTTTTATACATGTCACTCTTGATTCATTGCACCATCCCGGTACACCGCTGGAGGCATTCATATAGAGTCATTCCTTGTTCTAATTTCAAGTTGTAATTCCTATATTGTAATCAATAAAAGTGTGATGATCATCATTATTAGAGCATTGCCCAAAAAGAAAAGAAAATAAAAAGGCCAAAAGAAAAAAAAGGCCCAAAAAAAGAAAAAAAAGAAAAGAAAGAAAAAAAGAAAGGAAAAAGAAAATAAAAAGGGGCAATGTTACTATCTCTTTTTTCACACTTGTGCTTCAAAGTAGCACCTTGTTCTTCATGTAGTGAGTCTCATTTATTGTGCTTCAAAGTAGCACCATGTTTTTCATATAGTTAGTCTCATATGTTGTCACGTTCATATACTAGTGGGAATTTTTCATTATAGAACTTGGCTTGTATATTCCTACGATGGGCTTCCTCAAATGCCCTAGGTCTTCGTGCGCAAGCAAGTTGGATGCACACCCACTAGTTTTCTTTTGTTGAGCTTTCATTCATTTATAGCTCTAGTGCATCTGTTGCATGGCAATCCCTACTCCTCATGTTGACATCAATTGATGGGCATCTCCATAGCCCGTTGATTATCCTCGTCAATGTGATACTTTCTCCTTTTTTGTCTTCTCCACACAATCCCCAATCATTATTCTATTGCACCCATAATGCTATATCCATGGCTCACGCTCATGTATTGCGTGAAGGTTGAAAAAGTTTGAGATTATTTAAGTATGAAATAATTGCTTGGCTTGTCATCGGGGGTGTAGAAGTTGGGAACATCTTTGTGTGACGAAAATGAAGCATAGCCTAACTATATGATTTTGTAGGGATGAACTTTCTTTAGCCATGTTATTTTGAGAAGACATGATTGCTTTTATTAGTATGCTTGAAGTATTACTATTTCTTTTGTCAATATGAACTTTTATTTTGAATCATTTGGATCTGAACATTCGTGCCACAATAAAGAGAAATACATTGACAATTATGCTAGGTAGCATTCCACATCAAAAATTCTGTTTTTATCATTTACCTACTCGAGGACGAGCAGGAATTAAGCTTGGGGATGCTTGATACGTCTCAAACGTATCTATAATTTTTGATTGTTCCATGCTATTATATTACCTGTTTTGGATGTCTATCGGCTTTATTTTACACATTTATATCATTTTTGGGACTAACCTACTAACCGCAGGCCCAGCCCGTATTGCTATTTTTTGCCTATTTCAGTATTTCGAAGAAAAGGAATATCAAACGGAGTCCAAACGGAATGAAACCTTCAGGAGCATGATTTCTGGAATGAACGTGATCCAGAGGACTTGGAGTGCAAGTCAAGAAGCAGCCGAGGCGGCCACCAGGGTGGAGGGCGCGCCCACCCCTACAGGGCACGCCCCCCTGTCTCGTGGGCCCCTCGGACGGCCACCGACGTATTTCTTCCTCCTATATAAGCCTACATACCCCGAAAACATCCAGGGGGCCACCAAAGAAATATTTCCGCCACCGTAACCTTCTGTATCCATGAGATCCCATCTTGGAGCCTTCGTCGGCGCTCTGCCGGAGGGGGAATCGACCATGGAGGGCTTCTACATCAACACCATAGCCCTTCCGATGAGTTGTGAGTAGTTTACCACAGACCTTCAGGTCCATAGTTATTAGCTAGTTGGCTTCTTCTCTCTTTTTGGATCTCAATACAATGTTCTCCCCCTCTCTTGTGGAGATCTATTCGATGTAAACTCTTTTTGCGGTGTGTTTGTCGAGATCCGATGAATTGTGGGTTTATAATCAAGTTTATCTATGAATAATATTTGAATCTTCTCTGAATTCTTTTATGTATGATTGAGTTATCTTTGCAAGTCTCTTCGAATTATTGGTTTGGTTTGGCCTACTAGATTGATCTTTCTTTCCATGGGAGAAGTGCTTAGCTTTGGGTTTGATCTTGCAGTGTCCTTACCCAGTGACAGGAAGGGTTGCAAGGCACGTATTGTATTGTTGACATCGAGGATAAAAAGATGGGGTTTATATCATATTGCTTGAGTTTATCCCTCTACATCATGTCATCTTTCTTAATGCGTTACTCTGTTCTTATGAACTTAATACTCTAGATGCATGCTGGATAGCGGTCGATGTCTGGAGTAATAGTAGTAGATGCAGGCAGGAGTCGGTCTACTTGTCACAGACGTGATGCCTATATACATGATCATGCCTAGATAATCTCATAATTATTCGCTTTTCTATCAATTGCTCGATAGTAATTTGTTCACCCACTGTAATATTTATGCTATCTTGAGAGAAGCCACTAGTGAAACCTATGGCCCCCGGGTCTATCTTTTATCATATAAGCTTTCAATCTACTTTTATTTGCATCTTTACTTTTTGCATCTATATCATAAAATACCAAAAATATATTTATCTTATCATATTATCTCTATCAGATCTCACTTTCACAAGTGGCGATGAAGGGATTGACAACCCCTTTATCGCGTTGGTTGCGAGTTCTTTGTTTGTTTGTGTAGGTTCGTGGGACTTGTGAGGAGCCTCCTACTGGATTGATACCTTGGTTCTCAAAAACTGAGGGAAATACTTACGCTACTTTTTTGCATCACCCTTTCCTCTTCAAGGAAAATCAACGCAAGCTCAAGACGTAGCAGCTACCCATTTAGTCACAGAAACAACCTTGGTAGGGTCTACTGCTATTCCTTCTCTGGATATAACATGTCCGAGAAATCTAACTTCCTTTAGCCAAAACTCACACTTGCTGAACTTGGCGTACAACTGATGTTCCCTGAGCTTCTCAAGAACCAAACGCAAATGCTCCTTATGCTCCTCTTCGTTCTTCGAGTAGACCAATATATCATCAATGAACACCATGACGAACTTATCCAAGAACTCCATAAACACCTTGTTCATCATGTTCATGAAATAGGAAGGCGCCTTAGTCAGACCAAATGACATAATGGTATACTCATATAGCCCGTACCTTGTGGTAAAAGCTGTCTTAGGTATATCCTGCTCTCGAATCTTCAACCGGTGATAACCTGGTCGAAGATCTATCTTTGCGAAAACTTTGGCTCCTTGCAAATAGTCAAACAAATCATTGATCATCGGCACAGGGTATTTGTTCTTGATCGTCACTTCATTCAATGCACGATAATCAACAACCATCCTTAATGATCCATCCTTCTTCTCCACTAGAAGCACTAGGGCTCCCCAAGGTGATGAACTTGGTCGAATGTAACCTTTATCCAGTAACTCCTTAATCTGCTTCTTAATTTCCTCCAAATCCTTGGCGGGCATCCGATCTTTGATATTGGCCCGGTGCCTGGCAATAGCTCAATCAAAAACTCAATGTCCCTATCCGGCCGCATGCCTGGCAACTCCTCTGGAAATACATCGGGGTAATCCTTCACCATTGCTACTTCCTCCTGTACAACTCCTGATAAGGAATTCACTTGAGTCCTCTTCGGCACATGCCGTGATACATACTTGATCCTTCTTCCTTCTGGGGTGGTAAGGAATATCGACTACTAGCACAATAAATGTTCCCTCCATACTTCGATAACCAATCCATGCCTAATATTATATCCAATCCTTGTGACTCCAAAATTATTAGGTCCGAGGGAAACACATAGTTACCAATCCTCAAGGGTAACCGATCACACTATAGGCTGGCCATATATTCTGCTCCTGGCAAACTTACTAACATGGGTGACCTAAGGGCTTGGGTTGACAGGTTATACTTCCTCAAATCCCCTTGATATGTATGAATGCGATGCACCAATATCAAAAAGAACGAGTGCGGTAAATGCATGCATTAATCAAAAACTTACCGACAACTGCGTCAGGTTGATCCTCAATCTCCTCAATGCTGATGTGGTTCACCTGACCTTTGGTGAAGGGGTTGGGCTTCTTGGCAGCACGTCCATTGCCATTTCCATTCTTCGCTTCAGGACATTCAGTGGCATAATGTCCGGTCTTCTGGCACTTGGAACAGGTGATGTGGCTCAGATCCCTCTTGGCTGGGGTTGAAGAGTTGGAACGGTTCTGGCTGCTGCTTCCTCCATTCCCATTGCCATTCCTGGTGCCATTATGGTTGTGTGAACTTGCTCCGTTGTGCGTGTGTCCTCCATGGTTATGGCCTCCATGGTTGTGGGTATGTCCTCTCGAGTACGGGGAATAGCGGGGCTTCTGCTGAGCTCCTGAAGTGTACCTCCCCTGTCCATACTTCCTCTTGCGATTATCAATTTGTTGATGCTTGCCTTCAATCATAAGAGCCCTATCTACCAACTCCTGGTAGTTGTTGAATGTTGCCACCATCAACTGCATGCTCATCTCATCATTCAGTCCTTCCAGAAACTTCTCCTGCTTAGCGGCATCTGTAGCTACGTCATCAGGGGCATAGCGTCCTAACTTACTAAACTCATCCACATACTGGCCCACTATACGTCCTTCTTGGCGCAAGTTGCGAAACTCACGCTTCTTCATGCTCATAGCTCCAGCAGAAACATGGGCAGTGCAGAAAGCCTGCTGAAACTGATCCCATGTAATAGTGTCAATGGGGTAAGTGGCTGTGAAATTTTCCCACCATGATGTTGCGGGTCCATCAAGCTGATGTGCGGCGAAACGCACTCTCTCTGCATCTGTGCATCCTGCAGTGGTTAGCTCTCTTCCAATCTTGCGGAGCCAATCATCTGCAACAATCGGCTCGATGCTACTAGAGAACATCGGCGGATTCAGCCTGAGAAAACGGGCTAGGTGATCAACAGGTGGTGGTGGTGGTGGGTTGTTGTTGTCGTTGCCTTGGTTCTGATTCTGGACTAAAAGTTGCATCAGGGTATTATGCTGCTAGATCAACTGAGTGAGCTCCGGTGGGAAGGCAAATCCATTGTCACATCTCGGAGGCATTGATACATCTCCAACGTATCTATAATTTTTGATTGTTCCATGCTATTATATTACCTATTTTGGACGTTTATGGGCTTTACTCTACACTTTTATATCATTTTTGGGACTAACCTACTAACCGGAGGCCCAGCCCGAATAGCTGTCTTTTTCCTGTTTCAGTGTTTTGAACAAAAGGAATATCAAACTGAGTCCAAACGGGATGAAACCTTCGGGAGCGATCTTTTTGGAACAAATGCAAACCAGGAGACTTGGAGTGGACGTCAAGAAGCGAACAAGGCGACCACGAGGGTGCCAGGCGTGCCCCAGGGGGTGGGCACGCCCCCCACCCTTGTGGGCCCCTCGTGGCTCCACCGGCCTACTTCTTCCTCCTATATATATCCACGTACCCCGAGAACATCCTGGAGCACCATGAAAACCTAATTCCACCGCCGCAACCTTCTGTATCCACGAGATCCCATCTTGGAGCCTTCGCAGGCGCTCCGCCGGAGGGGGACTCGACCACGGAGGGCCTCTACATCATCTCCAAGGCCTCTTCGATGAGTTGTGAGTAGTTTACCACAGACCTCCAGGTCCATAGTTATTAGCTAGATGGCTTCTTCTCTCTCTTTGAATCTCAATACAAAGTTCTCCTCGGTCTTCTTGGAGATCTATTCGATGTAACTCTTTTTTGCGGTGTGTTTGTCCATATCTGGTGAATTGTGGGTTCATGATCAAGTTTATCTATGAGAAATAATTGAATCTTCTCTGAATTCTTTTATATGTGATTGGTTATCTTTGCAAGTCTCTTCGAATTATCAGTTTGGTTTGGCCTACTAGATTGATCTTTCTTGCAATGGGAGAAGTGCTTAGCTTTGGGTTCAATCTTGCGGTGTCCTTTCCCAGTGACAGCAGGGGCAGCAAGGCATGTATTGTATTGTTGCCATCGAGGATAAAAAGATGGAGTTTATATCATATTGCTTGAGTTTATCCCTCTACATCATGTCATCTTTCTTAATGTGTTACTTTGTTCTTCATGAACTTAATACTCTAGATGCAGGTAGGAGTCGGTCGATGTGTGGAGTAATAGTAGTAGATGCAGAATCGTTCGATCTACTTGTTGTGGACGTGATGCCTATATACATGATCATGCCTAGATATTCTCATAACTATGCACTTTTCTATCAATTGCTCGACAGTAATTTGTTCACCCATCGTAATACTTATGCTATCTTGAGAGAAGCCACTAGTGAAACCTATGGCCGCTGGGTCTATCTTTTATCATATAAGTTTCCAATATATCTTTTATTTGCATCTTTACTTTCCAATCTATATCATAAAAATACCAAAAATATTTATCTTATCTTATTATCTCTATCAGATCTCATTTTCGCAAGTTAACGTGAAGGGATCGGCAACCCCTTTATCGCGTTGGTTGCGAGGTTCTTGTTTGTTTGTGTAGGTACGAGGGACTTTTGAGGAGCCTCCTACTGGATTGATACCTTGCTTCTCAAAAACTGAGGGAAATACTTACGCTACATTGTTGCATCACCCTTTCCTCTTCAAGGGAAAACCAACTCAGTGCTCAAGAGGTAGCAAGAAGGATTTCTGGCGTCGTTGCCAGGGAGGTCTTCGCTCAAGTCAAGACATACCAAGTACCCATCACAAACTCATCTCCCTCGCATTACATTATTTGCCATTTTCCTCTCGTTTTCCTCTCCCCCACTTCACCCTTGCCGTTTAATCACCCTCTCTTTCCTGTTCTCTTCTCTCTTTCGCTTGCCTTCTTGTGTGCTCGTGTGTTAGTTAGTTTATTTTCGTTGTTATGGCTAGTCCTTTGTCCGCTCCTTTGTCTCCCGAGTTTGAAGTCCTTCACTTCAAGCAAAGACAATGAGAAAACTCAAAAGATGCTTGGTATAGGATGATAGAATCCTATCGTAACTGCACCTTAGAGGTGAATTTTAGGATTTTACTTTGCATTTTTTATGTTGGACTAGATATGTCCGATTGACAACTCTTGGATTGTGCTGCCAAGGGTAATTTTATTGAAATTGATCCCAATTTTGCGCATGGAATCATAGAGGGAATAGTGGGAACATTATTTCAAAAAGGGGGGGCGCATCCTACCCAGGTAGAAACACAAGTTTTCGGAAATATTTGCGAAGTAACAAATTTTTTACAAAAATCTCTTGAACCCCTCAAGAGCATTAGCGGACATCTTCACCGCATGAATATGTTGATTACCCTTTGCAATAAGCGGTTGGATTCTTTAGATCTAAAATTTCTGAATATGAGGGGAAACGCATAGAACCTCCCGGATTCGGGCACGACTCTGCTAAGAAATTAAAAATTAAAGATTGCAATACGTAGATCTATTCTCGCTTTTATGCCTAGCTAGGGGCGTTAAACGATAGCGCTTGTTGGGAGGCAACCCAATTTTATTTTTGTTTCTTTATTTTTGCTTCTGTTTAGTAATAAATATTTCATCTATCTTATGTTTAGATGTGGTTTTATGTTTTAATTAGTTTTTGTGCCAAGTAGAACCTATAGGATAACCTACGGTGATAGTTAATTTGATTCTGCTGAAAAACAGAAACTTTTGCACGCACAAGAATAATTTTAATAAATCACAGGAACGTGATTTTGTGTTGATTCTTTTTGAAGTAGATCAATAGAAAAATTTCCCAGGACTTTATATTTTGGTAGGAGTTTTAGAGTTCCATAAGTATTCGAAAGTTACAGATTGCTACAGACTATTCTGTTTTTGACAGATTCTGTTTTTCGTGTGTTGTTTGCTTATTTTGATGCATTTATGGCTAGTATCGGGGGGTATGAACCATAGAGAAGTTGGAATACAGTAGGTTTAAAACCAATATAAATAAAGAATGAGTTTATTACAGTAACTTATGTGGTGGTTTTTCTTTCTTGCACTAACGGAGCTTATGAGATTTCCTGTTGAGTTTTGTGTTGTGAAGTTTTCAAGTTTTGGGTAAAGATTTGATGGACTATCGAATAAGGAGTGGCAAGAGCCTAAGATTGGGGATGCCCATGGCACCCCAAGATATTCAAGGACAACCAAAAGCCTAAGCTTGGGGATGCCCGGAAGGCATCCCCTCTTTCGTCTTCGTTTATCGGTAACTTTACTTGGAGCTATATTTTTATTCGCCACATGATATGTGTTTTGCTTGGAGCGTCTTGTATGATATGAGTCTTTTCTTTTTAGATTAGCACAATCATCCTTGCTGTACACACCTTTTGGGAGAGACACACTTGATTTATAATTTATTAGAATACTCTATGTGCTTAACTTATATCTTTTGAGCTAGAATTTTTTTGCTCTACTGCTTCACTTATATCTTTTAGAGCATGATAGTGGTTTAATTTTGTAGAAATTGTTGATCTCTCATGCTTCACTTATATTATTTTGAGAGTCTTATAGAACAGCATGGTATTTGCTATTGGTCCTAGAATGATGGGCATCCAAGTTGGGTATAATAAAAACTATCATAGAGAGTGAATTGGATGCTATGATCAATTTGATGCTTGATAATTGTTTTGAGATATGAGGATGGTGATATTAGAGTCATGCTAGTGGAGTAATTATGAATTTTAGGATTACTTGTGTTGAAGTTTGTGATTCCCGTAGCATGCACGTATGGTGAACCACTTTGTGATGAAGTTGGAGCATAATTTATTTATTGATTGTATTCCTTATGAGTGGCGGCCGGGGACGAGCGATGGTCTTTTCCTACCAATTATACCCCTAGGAGCATGCGCATAGTACTTTGTTTTCAATGACTTGTATATTTTTGCAATAAGTATATGAGTTCTTTATGACTAATGTTGAGTCCATGGATTATACGCACTCTCACCCTTCCACCATTGCTAGCCTCTCTTGTGCCGCACAACTTTTGCCGGTACCATACACCCACCATATACCTTCCTCAAAACAGCCACCATACCTACCTATTATGGCATTTCCATAGCCATTCCAATATATATTTTCATGCAACTTGCCACTGTTCCGTTTATTATGACACGCTTCATCATTGTCATATTGCTCTTTGCATGATCATGTAGTTGACATCGTATTTGTGGCAAAGCCACCTTCATAATTCTTCCATACATGTCACTCTTGATTCATTGCATATCCCGGTACACCGCCAGAGGCATTCATATAGAGTCATACTTTGTTCTAAGTATCGAGTTGTAATCTTGAGTTGTAAGTAAATAAAAGCGTGATGATCTTCATTATTAGAGCATTGTCCCAAGTGAGGAAAGGATTATGGAGACTATGATTCCCCCACAAGTCGGGATGAGACTTCAGACTTTATAAAAAAAGAGAAAGGCCAAATAAAAAAAGGAGAAAGGTCAAATAAAAAGAGAGAGAAATAAGAAAAAAATTGAGAGAAAAAGAGAGAAGGGACAATGCTACTATCCTTTTACCACACTTGTGCTTCAAAGTAGCACCATGATCTTCATGATAGAGAGTCTCCTATGTTGTCACTTTCATATACTAGTGGGAATTTTTCATTATAGAACTTGGCTTGTATATTCCAATGATGGGCTTCCTCAAAATGCCCTAGGTCTTCATGAGCAAGCGAGTTGGATGCACACCCACTTAGTTTCTTTTGTTGAGCTTTCATACATTTATAGCTCTAGTGCATCCATTGCATGGCAATCCCTACTCACTCACATTGATATCTATTAATGGGCATCTCCATAGCCCGTTGATATGCCTAGTTGATGTGAGACTATCTTCCTCTTTTTTTGTCTTCTCCACAAGCACCATTCTATTCCACATGTAGTGCAATGTCCATGGTTCACGCTCATGTATTGCATGAAAGTTGAAAAGTTTGAGAATACTAAAGTATGAAACAATTGCTTGGATTGTCATCGGGGTTGTGCATGATTAAATACTTTGTCTGATGAAGATAGAGCATAGCCAGACTATATGATTTTGTAGGGATAACTTTCTTTAGCCATGTTATTTTGAGAAGACATGATTTCTTTGTTAGTATGCTTGAAGTACTATTGTTTTTATGTCAATATGAACTTTTATTTTGAATCATTTGGATATGAACATTCATGCCGCAATAAACAAAATTACATTGAGAACTATGCTAGGTAGCATTCCACATCAAAAATTCTGTTTTTATCATTTACCTACTCGAGGACGAGCAGGAATTAAGCTTGGGGATGCTTGATACGTCTCCATTGTATCTATAATTTTTGATTGTTCCATGCTATTATATTACCTGTTTTGGATGTTTATGGGCTTTACTCTACACTTTTATATCATTTTTGGGACTAACCTACTAACCGGAGGCCCAACCCGAATTGCTATTTTTTTTGCCTATTTCAGTGTTTCGAAGAAAAGGAATATCAAACGGAGTCCAAACGGGATGAAACCTTCCGGAGTGATCTTTTTGGAACAAATGCAAACCAGGAGACTTCGAGTGGACGTCAAGAAGCAAACAAGGCGGCCATGAGGGTGCCCGGCACGCCCCAGGGGGGTGGGCGCGCCTCCCACCCTCGTGAGCCCCTCGTGGATCCACCAAGCTACTTCTTCCTCCTATATATATCCATGTACCACGAGAACATCCAGGAGAACCACGAAAACCTAATTCCACCGCCGCAATCTTCTGTATCCGTGAGAACCCATCTTGGAGCCTTCGTCGGCGCTCCGTCGGAGGGGGAATCGACCATGGAAGGCCTCTACATCATCTCCAAGGCCTCTCTGATGAGTTGTGAGTAGTTTACCATAGACCTTCGGGTCCACAGTTATTAGATAGATGGCTTCTTCTCTCTCTTTGAATCTCATTACAAAGTTCTCCTCGATCTTCTTGGAGATCTATTCGATGTAACTCTTTTTTGCGGTGTGTTTGTCGAGATCCAATGAATTGTGGGTTTATGATCAAGTTTGTCTATGAGAAATAATTGAATCTTATCCGAATTATTTTATGTGTGATTGGTTATCTTTGCAAGTCTCTTCAAAATATCAGTTTGGTTTGGCCTACTAGATTGATCTTACTTGCAATGGGAGAAGTGCTTAGCTTTGGGTTCAATCTCGTGGTGTCCTTTCCCATTGACAGCAGGGGCAGCAAGGCACGTATTGTATTGTTGCCATCGAGGATAAAAAGATGGGGTTTATATCATATTCCTTGAGTTTATCCCTCTACATCATGTCATCTTTCTAAATGCATTACTCTGTTCTTCATGAACTTAATAATCTAGATGCAGGCAGGAGTCGGTCGATGTGTGGAGTAACAGTAGTAGATGCAAAATCGTTTCGATCTACTTGTTGTGGATGTGATGCCTATATACATGGTCATGCCTAGATATTCTCATAACTATGCACTTTTCTATCAATTGCTCGACAGTAATTTGTTCACCCACCGTAATACTGATGCTATCTTGAGAGAAGCCACTAGTGAAACCTATGGCCCCTGGATCTATCTTTTATCATATAAGTTTCCAATCTATCTTTTATTTGCATCTTTACTTTCCAATCTATATCTTAAAAATACCAAAAATATTTATCTTATCTTATTATCTCTATCAGATCTCACTTTTGCAAGTTACCGTGAAGGGATTGACAACCCCTTTATCGTGTTGGTTGCGAGGTTCTTGTTTGTTTGTGTAGGTACGACGGACTTTTGAGGAGCCTCCTACTGGATTGATACCTTGGTTCTTAAAAACTGAGGGAAATACTTATGCTACTTTGTTGCATCACCATTTCCTCTTCAAGGGAAAACCAAGGCAGTGCTCAATAGGTAGCAGGCATCTGATGGGTTTAGAAGGGGTGAGAAAACAGAATAGTAGAGGGGTCTAAAAGAGATTCACTACCCATAATGCTCATGTGACAAACACAATCAATTTCACTTCAATCAATAGCACACAAGATTACAAAAGCGGTCTAACCTATAACTACTAACTCGATCGTTGCAACTACTTGGAGGGAAAATACTACTAATTACAATGGTGGTCGTCTAGAAATCTTCATCAGAAGAAGACTCCATAATGTCTGCTCCAGCTTCATCAACGTAGTCATCACCGGTATCAGGGTCGGAGTCGGTGTCGTCGAGGATGATGTAGTCTCATGGCTGGTTGTCTTTCTTTGGTGCGGGGTCTCCCATGAATACTCCTAGCTTCCTTGTCAGGTCGTCATTCTTTTCCACCAATATAGCAATCTCCTCCACGTATTCATCGCGTGTAGACTTGATCTCCTCTTCCAGCTCGTTGTTTCTCCTCACCAGTTTCTTGATTCTCTACATGTGGATAATCTGTTGATTCTCCTGTCGACTAATATGATCTCCCATCTCCTAAATGTAAGCTGCAATTGATCCATCCCTCCTGGTATGAATCATCTCCCACTTGTCATCTCGGCGGCAACATATCTGGTAGACGGTATTCTCCAGCTCCTTGTGATACACGTCACATATGCGTCCAAAGGTGGTATGTGCGGCCATGCTCTTTCCAATACTCCAGCTTGGTGCATCCAGGTAGAAATCAATAGGCTCTGTTGTTGGCGCAAAGGTCCTCCCAGGTATCCAGACTTTGATCTTCCGGTGCTCCTCTTCCGGTACAGATGTAGAGAAAGTCCTCGTGAAGCTTGGTAATCCGATGTTCAATACTTAGTGACTTCCTTCAAGTGCTTTACGAAAGGGGTGTCATCATCCAGCTGAGTGAACTTGTTCCTTGGATACGCCATCTATAGAGTGGAAAGAGAGGAGAATTATAAATGAGTAGAGAAGAGAAATCTTGTTGCTCATTCTAGTGGTCGCGTCCTACAGTCAGCGTGTGCTCTGATACCATCTTGTAGCGACCAGACCTCAAACGGTCAAGTCTCTGTGCATCAGTGTCATCCCTCGATAGGTAATGCTGACACGCACAGTACTCAAGGATTTATAATAGAGTTTCAATCAACACACTTATCACGTCGAGTCCTCATAAAGAGTATTATTACATGAATAAATCATGGCTGAAGGCCATCTAAACTAGTTAACAGTGGAAGGCTTCAAAGGTAAATGAGTCCATCAACTCCAAAGGCATAGCTGAGTGCAAAACAACGACCTGTCGCACCTTATTCGCCGTCTGAGTAGTCTGCAACATAAGACATTGTAGCCCGAAACGGGTCAGCACATGGAATATGCTGGCATAGGTACACAGTAAAGCAATGATAATGCAAAGACTATATCTACATGCAATATTTGGCTGGGGGAGGCTGTAAGTTTCATGATTTTGCATAAAGCTACTTTTTCCCTACAACAAAGGAATAAATTTATTTAACTACTCCCATGTTACCCATTATTTGAGAAGGTTCCTCCAACTCAAATCCCAATTAAAAGTATTGTCATTAACCCAACATCAAAATTAATTAGAGTAACGTGTTGAGATCACATCAATAGATTCAAGTACTAGATACTCAAGATGTACATAACCGGGGACACGACTAACCATGATTAGTTTATACACTCTGCAGAGGTTTGTGCACTTTTCCCCACAAGACTCGACCGCATCCATGATTGGATGATCGAGACATAGCCTTTCTGAAGCATTAACTCTCTACTCCGGGTAGACAGTACCACCTACATCCATGTATATCTTCTAGTCTACCTCTTCAAGTGCTCACGCAACTTACTCAACTATGCCAGAGCTCATAATGGCTTGTGGCTGCACACGAAAGTTTCTAGTATGAATAATCTTATGATCCCTTTGAGCCTGGGTGGCATTCCATAGGATAATCACACAGGTACTCTGGGATTTCCAAAACAGACAACACTAGGTACTCCAGGTGCCTCAATGTTGTCTACTACACAACCTTCTTCTTGTAGACGTTGTTGGGCCTGCAAGTGCACAGGTTTGTAGGACAATAGCAAATTTCCCTCAAGTGGATGACCTAAGGTTTATCAATCCGTAGGAGGCATAGGATGAAGATGGTCTCTCTCAAACAACCCTGCAACCAAATAACAAAGAGTCTCTTGTGTCCCCAACACACCCAATACAATGGTAAATTGTATAGGTGCACTAGTTCGGCGTAGAGATGTTGATACAAGTGCAAAATAGATAGTAGATATAGGTTTAATCTGAAATAATAAAAACAGCAAGGTAACAAATGATAAAAGTGAGCGTAAATGGTATTGCAATGATAGGAAACAAGGCCTAGGGTTCATACTTTCACTAGTGCAAGTTCTCCCAACAATAATAACATAGATAGATCATATAACAAGCCCTCAACATGCAACAAAGAGTCACTCCAAAGCCACTAATAGCGGAGAACAAACGTAGAGATTATGGTAGGGTACGAAACCACCTCAAAGTTATTCTTTCGGATCGATCTATTCAAGAGTTAGTACTAGAATAACACCTTAAGACACAAATCAACCAAAATCCTAATGTCACCTAGATACTCCATTGTCACCTCAAGTATCCGTGGGCATGATTATACGATATGCATCACACAATCTCAGATTCATCTATTCAACCAACACAAAGTACTTCAAAGAGTGTCCCAAAGTTTCTACCGGAGAGTCAAGAACGTGTGCCAACCCCTATGCATAGGTTCATGGGCGGAACCCGCAAGTTGGTCACCAAAACATACATCAAGAGGCACATGATATCCCATTGTCACCACAGATAAGCACGGCAAGACATACATCAAGTGTTCCCATAAAAGACTCAATCGATAAGATAACTTCAAAGGGAAAACTCAATTCATCACAAGAGAGTAGAGGGGGAGAAACATCATAAGATCCAACTATAATAGCAAAGCTCGGGATACATCAAGATCGTGCCATAGAGGGAACACAAGAGAGAACACGAGAGAGAGAGAGAGAGAGAGATCAAACACATAGCTACTGGTACATACCCTTAGCCCCGAGGGTAAACTACTCCCTCCTCGTCATGGATAGCGCCGGGATGATGAAGATGGCCACCGGTGATGGATCCCCCCTCCGGCAGGGTGCCAGGAAGGGCTCCCGAGAGGTTTTTGGTGGCTACAGAGGCTTGCGGCGGCGGAACTCCCAATCTATCTTGATTTTCAATGGTTTTAGGGTACGTAGGCTTATATAGGCGAAAGAAGTCGGTCGGGGGGTGCTCGAGGGGTCCACGAGACAGGGGGCCGCGCCTTGTAGGGGGGCGCCCCCTATCTCCTGGGCTCCTCGAGTATCTTCTGACTTGATCTCCAAGCCTCCAGGATGATATTATTCCAAAAAATCATGATGCCGAAGGTTTCATTCCGTTTGGACTCCGTTTGATATTCCTTTTCTTCGAAATACTGAAACAGGCAATAAAACAACAATATGGGTTGGGCCTCCGGTTAATAGGTTAGTCCCAAAAGTAATATAAAAGTGTATAATAAAGCCCATAATCATTCAAAACAGATAATAATATAGCATGAATGCTTCATAAATTATAGATACGTTGGAGACGTATCACTCAACCAATCCACCCAGATTTGTATTAAAGTCGCCACCTTAATGTTATCCATAATTAAATATCTCTCAAACTTCCATGTGTGAATCATGATCCAATCCCCGTCTATGAGCATGGCTAAGCAATAATAAGCATAATGTATACTCCCGGGGTGATCAAAAGGTATTAGGTTCCTACCTCAAACACTACAACCAAAACCACATGTTCCCAATCCTACCAATGCAAATATTTGTGGGGCAGAACTAATGCATAGTAAAAACTGGGTATAAAAGAGTATGATCAAAGTGTAACTTGCCTTGTTGACGATCTGCAAACTCTAGAGATTTGTAGTAACAAGCTTCGCACTCCAGGTAATCTAGCGTAAACAATCAATAGCATACATAAGCAATCACTCAAACGAAACACAAGAAAACTCGAGAAAATATCCAAATCGAACACGAAACAAGCAATGGCTTAAACTAACAAGAGTCAAAACCTAACAGCATTATTAACATGTAAATTAGATCTTAACATAAAGTACATGTGATTAGCTACGATTTGCAAAAAGATTCAACTCAAACGGAGCAACGAAACTCAAGATACGAACGAAACAAGATCGTTTACTAATATGGACTAAAGTCAAATTTTGCAGTACCAAAATCATGTTCAAGTTGGTTAACTGGAAAGAGGGCTTCGAGATGAAGACTTAGGCGCTGGTTTAATCTAATTTGGATAAATGAGTAAAAAGTTATACTAGATTGACGATCAGGGCAGAAATCGTGATAAAAAATAATCGCAGATAAATCCCTAGAAAAAATAAAAAAATAAGACAAACAGACTAACGAACGAACATTCACTGTCTGAACCTAACCGGCGAACAAAGTTTGTTAAAACAAATGAACGGACGAACATCCATTAAATAAGCAAACCGACGAAAAACAGAACTGATCTATTAAAAAAACAGATCTAGGGTTTATAAAAAAACCGGGCGGTTTCTTATACCTAAACCAAAAAAACGGCGGCGACTCCGGCGGCTCCGGCGAGACTCCGGCAAGGCGGAGCGGCGTGCGGCGGTGTGGGCGACGGCGCGGGCAGCGATGGGTGGCTGCGGCGGCGCGGCGATGATAGCTTTGGTGAGCGGCGGCGACGGCGCTATGGTGGCGGGGCTGCGGCGGCGGGGCGGGACGGGGCCTCAGGAGGGGGGGCGGCAGCGCGTTTAAAGGGGGGAGCCCGACTTGGTGGAGGGGCCAAGGCGGCGGCGCGGCATGCGGCTCCCGAACTCCGGTGGAGTCCGGCTCGGGCACGGGGAGTGCGGCGGCGCTGTGGGCCGGCTGGACCTTTGGCCTAGTGCGGTCCGTGAATAGTTTTTTTAACAATTTTGCCCGAAGAGAATAATCCTAAAAATTCCAAAAACAATTTTCACCGTCTAAATGAAATATTTAGAACAAAGTGAATATTTTTCTGGCGTAAAAAAGCAATTTTGAAAAATGCATATTTTTCTAATTCAAATAAAATAGCAAATAAATACTAGAAAAATCATAATTTGATTTTAAAATTCTTTCTGCAATATTTATATTAATTTGAAGAAGTCATATTATCTTCCCTCGTTTATTTTTAATATTTGAAATATTTGGAGAGAAAAATTATAAAACCAAATTGATCCTTTTCTTCAAATTTGAAAAATAATTCAAATATGAATTTTGTGAAACCTCCAACTCTCTCCGTGGGTCCTTGAGTTGCTTAAGGTTTCTAGGATCTCAACCAAAATGCAAGAATAAATATGATATGCATATGATGATCTATGTATAACATCCGAGTTGAAAATTGGGATGTTATAGAACACTATACCTTGAAATTTAGTGAGGGATCATCTTATAATGCTACCGCCGTACTAAGCAAAACAAGATGCATAAAGGATAAACATCACATGCAATCAAAATATGTGACATGATATGGCCATCATCATCTTGTGCCTTCGATCTCTATCTCCTAAACATCGTCATGATCTCCATCGTCACTGGCTTGACACTGTCTCGCCAACTATTGCTTCTACGATTGTTGCTACCGCTTAGTGATAAAGTAAAGAAATTACATGGCGATTGCATTCCATACAATAAAGCGACAACCATAAGGCTCCTGCCAGTTGCTGATAACATTTACAAAACATGATCATCTCATACAACAATTTATATCTCATCACGTCTTGACCATATCACATCACAACATGCCTTGCAAAAACAAGTTAGACATCCTCTACTTTGTTGTTGCAAGTTTTACGTGGCTGCTACGTGCTTCAAGCAAGAACCTGTTCTTACTTGCGCAACAAAACCACAAAGATTTTTTGTTAAGTGTGTTGTTTTAACCTTCAACAAGGACCGACCGTAGTCAAACTCGATTCAACTAAAGTTGGAGAAACAGACACCCGCTAGCCACCTGTGTGCGAAGCAGGTTGGTAGAACCAGTCTCATGAATGCGGTCATGTAATGTCAGTCCGGGCCGCTTCATCCAACAATACCGCCGAATCAAAGTAAGATATTGGTGGTAAGCAGTATGACTATTATCGCCCACAACTTTTTGTGTTCTACTCGTGCATATCATCTACGCATAGACCAGGCTCGGATGCCACTGTTGGGGAACGTAGCATGCAATTTCAAAAAAAATCCTACGATCACGCAAGATCTATCTAGGATATGTATAGCAACGAGAGGGGTAGAGTGTGTCCACATACCCTCGTAGACCAAAAGTGGAAGCGTTGTATTAACGCGGTTGATGTAGTCGAACGTCTTCACGATCCAACCGATCCAAGTACCGAACGTACGGCACCTCCGTGTCAAGCACATGTTCAGCTCGATGACGTCCCTAGAACTCTTAATCCAGTAGAGGGTCAAGGGAGAGTTCCTTCAGCACGACGGTGTGGCGACAGTGATGGAGATGTGATCCGCGCAAGGCTTCGCCTAAGCACTACGATGCTATGATCGGAGGAGTAAACTATGGAGGGGGCACCGCACACGGCTAAGAAACAACTATTGTGCCTTTGGGGTGCCCCCTGCCCACGTATATAAAGGAGGGGGGAGGAGGATGCCGGCCCAAGAGGGGGCGTGCCAAGAGGGGGGAGTCCTACTAGGACTCCATTCCTAGTAGGATTCGCCCCCCTTTCCTTCCAATGGAAAAGGGGGAAAGGGGAAAGGAGGGAGAAGGAGAAGGAAAGAGGGGGGGCGCGCCCCCTCCCCTTGTCCAATTCGGATTGGGCAAGGGGGGCGCGCGCCACCTCCCGTGGCCTGCCTCCTCTCCTCTACTATGGCCCATTAGGCCCATTAACTTTCCCGGGTGGTTCCGATAGCCTCCCGGTACTCCAAAAAATCCCCGAACCTTATCGGAACCATTCCGGTGTCCGTATATAACCTTCCAATATATCAATCTTCACCTATCAACCATTTCAAGACTCCTCGCCATGTCCATGATCTCATCCGGGACTCCGAACAAACTTCGGTCACCAAAACACATAACTCATAATACAAATCGTCATCGAACGTTAAGCGTGCGGACCATACGGGTTAGAGAACTATGTAGACATGACTGAGACACCTCTCCGGTCAATAACCAATAGTGGAACTTGGATGCTCATATTGGCTCCTACATATTCTACGAATATCTTTATCGGTCAAACCGCATAACAACATACGTCATTCCCTTTTGTTGGAAATATGCCCTAGAGGCAATAATAAAATGGTTATTCTTATATTTCCTTGTGCATGATAATTGTCTATTGTTCATGCTATAATTGTATTAACTAGATACCTAATACATGTGTGAATACATAGACCACAACATGTCCCTAGTGAGCCTCTAGTTGAATAGCTCGTTGATCAATAGATAGTTATGGTTTCCTGACCATGGACATTGGATGTCATTGATAACGGGATCACATCATTAGGAGAATGATGTGATGGACAAGACCCAATCCTAAGCATAGCACAAGATCGTGTAGTTTGTTTACTAAGAGATTTTCTAATGTCAAGTATCATTTCCTTAGACCATGAGATTGTGCAACTCCCGGATATCATAGGAATGCTTTGGGTGTACCAAACGTCACAACGTAAATGGGTGGCTATAAAGGTGCACTACAGGTATCTCCGAAAGTGTCTGTTGGGTTGGCACGAATCGAGACTGGGATTTGTCACTCCTTATGACGGAGAGGTATCTCTGGGCCCACTCGGTAATACATCATCATAATGAGCTCAATGTGACTAAGTAGTTAGTCACGGGATCATGCATTACGGAACGAGTAAAGTGACTTGCCGGTAACGAGATTGGACGAGGTATTGGGATACCGATGATCGAATCTCGGGCAAGTAACATACCGATAGACAAAGGGAATTGTATACGGGATTGACTGAATCCTCGACATCGTGGTTCATCCGATGAGATCATCGTGGAACATGTGGGAACCAACATGGGTATCCAGATCCCGTTGTTGGTTATTGGTCAGAGAACAGTCTCGGTCATGTCTGCATGGTTCCCGAACCCGTAGGGTCTACACACTTAAGGTTCGGTGACGCTAGAGTTGTTATGGGAAATAGTATGTGGTTAACGAAGGTTGTTCGGAGTCCCAAATGAGATCCCGGACGTCACGAGGAGTTCCGTAATAGTCCGGAGGTGAAGATTTATATATGGGAAGTCTAGTTTCAGTCGTCGGAATGGTTTTGGGGGTTATCGGTATTGTACCGGGACCACCGAAAGGTGTCCAGGGGTCCACCGGGTGGGGCCACCTGCCCCAGGGGACTTGATGGGCTGAATATGGGAGGGAACCAGCCCCTAGTGGGCTGGTGCACCCCTCCCCAAGGGCCCAAGATGCCTAGGGTTGGAAACCCTAGGGGAGGGGGGTGCATCCACCTTGTTTGGGGGGGCAAGCCTCCCCTCCTGCCCCCCCCCCCCCTCTAGATGGGATCTAGAGGGGCCGGCCCTCTCTCCCCTTCACCCTATAAATAGAGGGGAGGGTGGGAGGGCTGCAGGACCCTTGCTTTTGGGGCAGCCCCTCCCTCCTCCAACTCTTTTTCCTCCTCCGTAGTGCTTGGCGAAGCCCTGCAGGAATACCACGAGCTCCACCACCACCACGCCGTTGTGCTGTCGGAGTTCTCCCTCAACTTCTCCTATCCCCTTGCTGGATGAAGAAGGAGGAGACGTCCCGGGGCTGTACATGTGTTGAACGCGGAGGCGCCGTCTGTTCGGCGCTAGATCGGATCTTCCACGATTTGAATCGACGCGAGTACGACTCCATCAACCGCGTTCTTGTAACGCTTCCGCTTAGCAATCTTTAAAGGTATGAAGATGCTCATCCTCTCCCTATCTTGTTGCTAGAATCTCCATAGATTGGTCTTGGTGATGCATAGAAATTTTTGAATTTCTGCTACGTTCCCCAACAGTGGCATCATGAGCTAGGTCTATTGCGTAGATTCTATGCACGAGTAGAACACAAGTTGTTGTGGGCGTTGATTTTGTCAATTTACTTGCCGTTACTAGTCTTATCTTGATCCGGTGGCATCGTGGGATGAAGCGGCCCGGAACGACCTTACACGTACGCTTACGTGAGACAGGTTCCACCGACTGACATGCACTAGTTGCATAAGGTGGCTAGCGTGTGTCTGTCTCTCCCACTTTAGTCGGATCAGATTCGATGAAAAGGGTCCTTATGAAGGGTAAATAGCAATTGGCATATCACGTTGTGGTTTTGGCGTAGGTAAGAAACGTTCTTGCTAGAAACCTATAGCAACCACGTAAAAAAGTTGCAACAACAATTAGAGGACGTCTAACTTGTTCTTGCAGCATATGCCATGTGATATGATATAGCCAAAAGGATGTGATGAATGATATATATGTGATGTATGAAATTGATCATGTTCTTGTAATAGGAATCACGACTTGCATGTCGATGAGTATGACAACCGGCAGGAGCCATAGGAGTTGTCTTAATTTATTGTATGACATGCGTGTCATTGAATAACGCCATGTAATTACTTTACTTTATTGCTAAACTGTTAGCCATAGTAGTAGAAGTAATAGTTGGCGAGACAACTTCATAAAGACATGATGATGGAGATCATGGTGTCATGCCGGTGACGAAGGTGATCATGCTGTGCCTCAAGATGGAGATCAAAGGCGCAAGATGATATTGGCCATATCATGTCACTTTATGATTTGCATGTGATGTTTGTCATGTTTACATCTTATTTGCTTAGAACGGCGGTAGCATAAATAAGATGATCCCTCATAAAATTTCAAGAAAGTGTTCCCCCTAACTGTGCACCGTTGCGAAAGTTCGTTGTTTCAAAGCACCATGTGACGATCGGGTGTGATTGATTCTAACGTTCACATACAACGGGTGTAAGCCATATTTACACATGCAAAACACTTAGGTTGACTTGACGAGCCTAGCATGTACAAACATGGCCTCGGAATACAAGAGATCGAAAGGTCGAACATGAGTCGTATAGTAGATACGATCAACATGAAGATGTTCACCGATGATGACTAGTACGTCTCACGTGATGATCGGACATGGCCTAGTTGACTCGGATCATGTATCGCTTAGATGACTAGAGGGATGTCAATCTAAGTGGGAGTTCATTAAATAACCAGATGAACTTAATTATCATGAACATAGTCAAAAGGTGTTTGCAAATTATGTCGTAGCTTATGCTTTAGTTCTACTGTTTAAGATATGTTCCTAGAGAAAATTTTAGTTGAAAGTTGATAGTAGCAATTATGCGGACTGGGTCCGTAAACTGAGGATTATCCTCATTGCTGCGCAGAAGGCTTATGTCCTTAATGCACCGCTCGGTGTGCTGAACCTCGAACGTCGTCTGTGGATGTTGCGAACATCTGACATACACGTTTTGATGACTACGTGATAGTTCAGTAATGTTAAACGGTTTAGAATTGAGGCGCGGAAGACGATTTTCAAACGTCGTGGAACATATGAGATGTTCCAAGGGCTGAAATTGGGATTTCAGGCTAGTGCCCACGTCAAGAGGTATGAGACCTCTGACGAGTTTCTTAGCCTACAAACTAAGGGAGAAAAGCTCAATCATTGAGCATGTGCTCAGATTGTGTGAGTACTACAATCACTTGAGTCGAGTGGGAGTTAATCTTCCATATGAGATAGTGATGTTTCTCCAAAGTCACTGCCACCAAGCTACTAGAGCTTCATGATGAACTATAACATATCAAGGATAGATATGATGATCCTTGAGCTATTCGCGATGTTTGATGCCGCGAAAGTAGAAATCAAGTAGGAGCATCAATTGTTGATGGTTAGTAAAACCACTAGTTTCAAGAAGGGCAAGGGCAGGAAGGGATACTTCATGAAATGGTAAATCAGTTGTTGCTCTAGTGAAGAAACCCAAAGTTGAACCCAAACCCGGGACTAAGTGCTTCTGTAATAAGGGGAACAGTCACTGAAGCGGAACTACCCTAGATACTAGATAGATGAGAAGGCTAGCAAGGTTGACAGAAGTATATTGGGTATACATTATATTAATATGTACTTTACTAGTACTCCTAGTAGCACAAGGGTATTACATACCGGTTTGGTTGCTAAGTGTTAGTAACTCGAAATAAAAGAGCTACGAAACAAACGGAGACTAGCTAAAGGTGAGATGACGATATGTGTTGGAAGTGTTTCCAAGGTTGATGTGATCAAGCATCGCATGCTCCCTCTACCATCGAGATTGGTGTTAAACCTAAATAATTTTTATTTGGTGTCTGCATTGAGCATAGACATGATTAGATTATGTTTATCGCAATATGGTTATTCATTTAAGGAGAATAATGGTTACTCTGTTTATTTGAATAATACCTTCAATGGTCTTGCACCTAAAATGAATGGTTTATTAAATCTCGATCGTAGTGATACACATGTTCATGACAAAAGATATAAGATAGTAATGATAGTACCACATACTTGCGGCATGGCCACTTGAGTCATATTGGTATAAAACGCATGAAGAAGCTCCATGTTTGATGGATCTTTGGACTCACTCGTTTTTGAAAAAGATTGAGACATGTGAACCATGTCTATTGGTATATATGCATGAAGAAACTCCATACAGATGGATCATTTGGACTCACTTGATTTTGAATCACTTGAGACATGCAAATCATACCACATTGGCAAGATGACTGAAAGGCCTCGTTTTCAGTAAGATGGAACAAGAAAGCAACTTGTTGGAAGTAATACATTTTGATGTGTGCAGTCCAATGAGTGTTGAGGCACGCATTGGATATCATTACGTTCTTACTTCACAGATGATTTGAGTAGATGCTAAGTATAGTTACTTGATGAAACACAAGTCTAAATTATTGAAAGGTTCAAGTAATTTCAGAGTGAAGTTGAAGATCATCGTGACAAGAGGATAAAATGCCTATGATATGATCATAGAGATGAATATCTGAGTTACTAGTTTGGCACACAATTAAGACATTGGGGAAATTGTTTCACAACTAATACCGCCTGGAACACCATAGTGTGATGGTGTGTCCGAACATCATAACTGCACCCTATTGGATATGGTGCATACCATGATGTCTCTTATCGAATTACCACTATCGTTTATGGGTTAGGCATTAGAGACAACCGCATTCACTTTAAATAGGGCACCACGTGATTCCGTTGAGATGACACCGTATGAACTATGGTTTAGAGAAATCTAAGTTGTCATTTCTTAAAAGTTTGGGGTTGTGACGCTTATGTGAAAAGTTTTTCGTGATAAGCTCGAACCCAAAACGGATAAATGCATCTTCATAGGACACCCAAAATAGTTGGGTATACCTCCTATCTCAGATCCGGAAGCAAAAGTGATTGTTTCTATAAACGGGTCCTTTCTCAAGGAAAAGTTTCTCTCAAAAGAATTGAGTGGGAGGATGGTGGAGACTTGATAAGGTTATTGAACTGTCACTTCAACTAGAGTGTAGCAGGGCACATGAAGTTGTTCCTGTGGCACCTACACCAATTGAAGTGGAAGCTGATGATAGTGATCATGAAGCTTCAGATCAAGTCACTACCAAACCTCGTAGGTCGACAAGGATGCATACTACTTCAGAATGGTACATAATCCTGTCTTGGAGGTCATGTTGCTAGAAAACAATGAACCTACAAGCTATGGAGAAGCAATGATGGGCCCGGATTCTGACAAATGGCTCAAGACCATAAAATCCGAGAGAGGGTCCATGTATAAAACAAAGTGTAGGCTTTGGAAGAACTACTTGATGGTCGTAAGGCTGTTGGGTACAGATGGATTTTAAAAGGGAAGACGGACAATGATGGTAAGTGTCACCATTAAGAAATCTCGACTTGTCGCTAAGATGTTTTCCGACAAGTTCAAGGAGTTGACTACGATGAGACTTTCTCACTCGTAGCAGTGCTAAGAGTCTGTTGAAATTATATTAGCAGTTCCTGCATTATTTATGAAATCTTGCAGATAGGATGTCAAAACATTGTTTCCTCAATGATTTTCTTGAGGAAAGGTTGTATGTGATGCAACCAGAAGGTTTTGTCAATCCTAAAAGATGCTAACAAGTATGCAAAGCTCCAGCAATCCTTCTAAGGACTGGAGTAAGCATCTCGGAGTTGGAATATACGCTCTGATGAGATGATCAAAGATCTTGGGTTTATACAAAGTTTATGAGAAACTTGTATTTCCAAAGAAGTGAGTGGGAGCACTATAGCATTTCTGATGAGTATATGTTGTTGACATATTATTGATCGGAAATGATGTAGAATTTCTAGAAAGCATATAGGGTTATTTGAAAAGTGTTTTTCAATGGAAAACCTAGATTAAGCTACTTGAACATTGAGCATCAAGATCTATAAGGATAGATCAAAATCGCTTGATAGTACTTTCAAATGAGTACGCACCGTGACAAGATTTGGAAGGAGTTCGAAATAGATCAGCAAAGAAGGAGTTCTTGGCTGTGTTATAAGGTGTGAGTATTAAGTAAGACTCAAGACCTGACCGCAGCAGAAGAGAGAGAAAGGACGAAGGTCGTCCCCTATGCTTTAGACGTAGGCTCCACAGTATGCTATGCTGTGTACCGCACCTAAAGTGTGCGTTGCCATGAGTCAGCAAGGGGTACAAGTGTGGTCCAGGAATGGATCACAGGAAAGCAGTCAAGGTTATCCTTAGTAACTAGTGGACTAAGGAATTTTCTCGATTATGGAGGTGGTAAAAGAGTTCGTCGTAAATGGTTACATCAATGCAAACTTTGACGCTAATCCGGATGACTCTACATAGTAAACCGGATTCATATAGTAGAGCAATTATTTGGAATAGTTCCAAATAGCGCGTGGTAACTGCATCTAGAAGATGACATAGAGATTTGTAAAGCATACACGGATCTGAAGGGTTCAGACCCATTGACTAATAACCTCTCTCACAAGCGAGATATGATCAAACCCCATGTGTGTTGGATTCATTACGATCACATAGTGATCTGAACTAGATTATTGACTCTAGTGCAAGTGGGAGACTGTTGGAAATATGCCCTAGAGGCAATAATAAAATGGTTATTATTATATTTCCTTGTTCATGATAATTGTCTATTGTTCATGCTATAATTGTATTAACTGGAAACTGTAATACGTGTGTGAATACATAGACCACAACATGTCCCTAGTGAGCCTCTAGTTGACTAGCTTGTTGATCAATAGATGGTTATGGTTTCCTGACCATGGACATTGGATGTCATTGATAACGGGATCACATCATTAGGAGAATGATGTGATGGACAAGACCCAATCCTAAGCATAGCACAAGATCGTGTAGTTCGTTTGCTAAGCGATTTTCTAATGTCAAGTATCATTTCCTTAGACCATGAGATTGTGCAACTCCCGGATACCGTAGGAATGCTTTGGGTGTACCAAACAACGTAACTAGGTGGCTATAAAGGTGCACTAAAGGAATCTCCAAAAGTGTATGTTGGGTTGGCACGAATCGAGACTGGGATTTGTCACTCCGTATGACGGAGAGGTATCTCTGGGCCCACTCGGTAATACATCATCATAATGAGCTCAATGTGACTAAGTAGTTAGTCACGGGATCATGCATTACGGAATGAGTAAAGTGACTTGTTGGTAACGAGATTGAACGAGGTATTGGGATACCGACGAAAGAATCTCGGGCAAGTAACATACCAATAGACAAAGGGAATTGTATATGGGATTGACTGAATCCTCGACATCGTGGTTCATCTGATGAGATCATCGTGGACATGTGGGAGCCAACATGGGCATCTGATACGTCTCCAACGTATCTATAATTTTTTATTGCTCCATGCTACTTTATCTACTGTTTTAGGCAATATTGGGCTTTATTATCCAGTTTTATATTATTTTTGGGACTAACCTATTAACCGGAGGCCCAGCCCAGATTTGCTGCTTTATGCCTATTTCAGTGTTTCGAGGAAAAGGAATATCAGACGGAGTCAAAACGGAACAAAATCAACTGGAGAAGTTACTTTTGGAAGGAAGCCACCCGAAGGACTTGGAGTGCATGTCAGGAGATATGGGAGGTGCTCACAAGGGTGCCCCCCTGGGCGCGGACCCCTACCTCGTGGGACCCCCCTAGCTCCACCGATGTACCCCCTGCACCCATATATACCTACGTACCCAAAAACTTCCAGAACAGAACCTAGATTGGGAGTTCCGCCGCCGCAAGCCTCTGTAGCCACCAAAAACCAATCGGGACCCTGTTCCGGCACCCTGCCGGAGGGGGATCCCATCACCGGAGGCTATCTTCATCATCCCAGCGCTATTCATGACGAGGAGGGAGTAGTTCACCCTCGGGGCTGAGGGTATGTACCAGTAGCTATGTGTTTGATCTCTCTCTCTCTCTCTCTCTCTCTCTCTCTCTCTCTCTCTCTCTCTCTCTCTCTCGTGCTCTCTCTCGTGTTCCCTCTATGGCACGATCTTGATGTATCCCGAGCTTTGCTATTGTAGTTGGATCTTATGATGTTTCTCCCCCTCTACTCTCTTGTGATGAATTGAGTTTCCCCTTTGAAGTTATCTTATCGGATTGAGTCTTTTATGAGAACACTTGATGTATGTCTTGTGATCCACTTGATGTATGTTTTGGTGATCAACTTGCGGGTTTCGTGACATTAGGAACCTATGCATAGGGGTTGGCACACGTTCTTGACTCTCCGATAGTAGCTTTGGGGCACTCTTTGAAGTACTTTTATGTTGGTTGGATGAATCTGAGATTGTGTGATGCATATCGTATAATCATGCCCATGGATACTTGAGGTGACAATGGAGTATCTAGGTGACATTAGGGTTTTGGTTGATTTGTGTCTTAAGGTGTTATTCTAGTACGAACTCTTTTATAGATCAATCCAAAAGAATAACTTTGAGGTGGCTTCGTACCCTACCATAATATCTACGTTTGTTCTCTGCTATTAGTGGCTTTGGAGTGACTCTGTGTTGCATGTTGAGGGCTTGTTATATGCTCTACCTATTGTATTATTGTTGAGAGAACTTGCACTAGCGAAAGTATGAACCCTAGGCCTTGTTTCCTACCATTGCAATACCGTTTACACTCACTTTTACCGCTCGCTACCTTGCTGTTTTTATTATTTCAGATTACAAAAACCTATATCTACTATCTATTTTGCACTTGTATCTTCATCTCTTCGCCAAACTAGTGCACCTATACAATTTACTATTGTATTGGGTGTGTTGGGGACACAAGAGACTCTTTGTTATTTGGTTGCAGGGCTGCTTGAGAGAGACCATCTTCATCCTACACCTCCTATGGATTGATAAACCTTAGGTCATCCACTTGAGGGAAATTTGCTACTGTCCTACAAACGTGTGCACTTGCAGGCCCAACAACGTCTACAAGAAGAAGGTTGTGTAGTAGACATCAAGCTCTTTTCTGGCGCCGTTGCCGGGGAGGCTAGGTAAGGGGTACTCACACTCCATCACTAAGCTCTTTTCTGGCGAGGTGAGTGTTGAAGGTATATCTTTAGATCATGCAATTGAATCTTTTTGTTTCTTGTTTTAGCACTAGTTTAGTTTATAAAGAAGATTACAAAAAATGGAGTTAAGTTTGTCACAAATGCTTCACATTTTTAATATCTTTCGTGAATATGATGGAAAGGATAATTGTGCTCAAGTGCTAGAAGAAGAAATCTCTAAATTGTTTGGCACTAAATATTTGAATGATGAGCATGATTACAATGTTGTTAGTACAAATTCTTTGAATATCCATAATGCTAATGATGATTGCACTAGTTATGATGAAAATGTCTCCTATAAGCATGTTGATTTTTGTGGAGTAGATTGGATTTGTAAGTACACACCAAATAGGGAAGATAGATATTGCAAGAGGCATAAGTACTTAGAAACTAAATTGTTGCAAGAAGAGCTAGATGTGTGTGCTGAAAATTTAAACTTTCTTAGCCATACTTGTGAACTTTGCAATGAATGTGATCATTTTAGTACCCAATGCAAATTGTTTCATGATCGTATCGTGTCCAAAAATTGTGATGACTTGATTTCCCTTGCACATCATAATGAACTTAGTTTGCTCTTGGGTTATGAAGAAATAAAACGTATAACTAAGATTATTCCAGAATTTGCCCTTGATAGAATTCTTCATTTTGATCTAGAGAGGATTTATATGTATTGTGCGGTGAATTGTATCGAAAATCCTTATATTTCCAATTACCTAAAGAAAATAAAGCAAATGGAAGATGATGAGAATACTAATGAAAGGGAAGAGGCTTCCCAATCTCATCCTATTATTTCTTATGATGAATCAGGTAACGAGGAAGAGCTTTCTATTCAGCCAGTCTCATCAATAAGGAGCTCAAAGAGGAAGGTTGAACCTACACATAATGTGAAGAAGAAAAAGAAAAGAAGGAGCAACAAAGGTAAAAAGGTATCCCTCCCAAATGATGTTGCTCCTACTACTACGTGTCATGATGATAATTGCTATACTATTGGTGCTATTCATATTTTTAATGATGAGAGTGATTAAGCTTATGATATGAAAGGGCCCAAGCTTGGGGAAGCTATGTTTGATGGGGATGAAATATTTGAGAATATATTTTCTGAAATTAATGATTGTCCCAAGCTTGGGGATGCTACGTTTAATGAAGATGATATTTTTAGCATCCCAAGTTTTGATATGCAAAGTTGTTATGATGATAGCATGCCTCCTACCTATGATGATTATATTGATGAAGTGGGTTTGGAAAAGTGTCAACTTTATGTAGTATTGATCCCACTATTTTGGAGGATGTTGAATTTTATTGTTATGAATATGAAAGTGGATTTGGAAGAGTGTCAACTTTATTTAGTGATTCCACTATCTTGGGAGAGGTTTCAATCGATTATGATGAGAACGAAGTTGCTACTTATGATGATTATTGTGATGAAACTTATGCTATAAAAAGTATTGAGGATTATATTTATAAAACTTGTCATGATTATGATTACCCTTTTTCTGAACATTACTCTTTTAATGTGGAAACAATTTATAGTATTCAAGTCTCTTATGATACTCCCACTATTCCGAACGAGAAGAATTTTGCTTATGTGGAGAGTAGTAAATTTTCTATGCAAGTAGATCATGAAAAGAATGCTTTAGGTGCTGGTTATATTGTTGAATTCATTCATGATGCTACTGAAAACTATTATGAGAGAGGAACATATGCTTGTAGGAGTTGCAATAATGTCAAGTTTCCTCACTATGTGTTGAAAATCTTGAAGTTATGCTTGTTTTACCATCCTATGCTAGTTGATTATTGTTCCCATAAGTTGTTTGCTCACAAAATCACTATGAATAGGAAGTGGGTTAGGCTTAAATGTGCTAGTCATATGCTTCATGATGCTCCCATTATGTTTCAATTCGTATCTTTTATGTGAGCATCATTGTCATCATCATGCCTAGCTAAAAAGGCATTAAAGAAAAGCGCTTGTTGGGAGATAATCCAATATTTATCCTTACTGTTTTTGTGTGTACACATGATTATGATACTGTAGTAATCATGTTTTTATAGCTTTTGTTTCAATAAAGTGCCAAGTAGAACCTTTGGGAAGACTTGGGTGAAGTTTATATGATCTTGCTGTAGAAAACAGAAACTTTTGCGCTCACGAGATTAGCTGCCATTTTTTACTGGAGAGTGCTTTTAGGTTAATTCTTTTTGAAGATTATTAATAGACAAATTCCTCAGGTCCAGCAATCTATTTCATAATTTGGGGGGTTCCAGAGGTATACGTTTGATACAGATTACTACAGACTGTTCTGTTTTTTACAGATTCTGTTTTCATTGTGTTGTTTGCTTATTTTGATGCATCTATGGCTAGTATTAAGTGGTATGAACCATAGAGATGTTAGAATACAGTAGATATTACACCAATATGAATTTATAATGAGTTCATTACAGTACCTAAGTGGTGGTTTTATTTTCTTATACTAACGGAGCTTACGAGTTTTGTTTTGAGTTTTGTGTGGTTGAAGTTTTCAAGTTTTGGGTAAAGATTCGATGGACTATGGAATAAGGAGTGGCAAGAGCCTAAGATTGGGGATGCCCAAGGCACCCCAAGGTAATATCCAAGGACAACCAAGAGCCTAAGCTTGGGGATGCCCCGGAAGGCATCCCCTCTTTCTTCTTCGTTCATCGGTAACTTTACTTGGAGCTATATTTTTATTCGCCACATGATATGTGTTTTGCTTGGAGCGTCATTTTATTTTGCTAGTTTTTGCTTGCTGTTAGTTAGAATAATGTTTTGCATCTTTAGTTTCAATAAAAAAGTCAAGGATAGCCTTTGCCATGCTTATTTTGCTAGTATACATGTTGCTGTTTGAAAACAGAAAGTTTACCGCTGTTGCAAAAATTCCCTAGAAAAATAAGAGAATGGTATAATGTTGAATATTTTTGCATATTAAGCTCTGATAAATTTATTACAGTGGGAATTTTAGTTCATAATTTTTGGAGTCAGGGAAGTATTGTTACTCTTGCACTCTTTACAGACTGTACTGTTTTGGCAGATTGCTGTTATGGTTGCATTGTTTGCATATGTTTGCTTGTTTAATGATTCTATTTGAGGATAGGAGTATTAAATATGCAGAGGCATTTAGTATTCAATGTTGAATAATAATTTTAGTGATTTTTTACAGTAGAAGATGATATGGTTTTGCATTGGTTTATACTAACCTATCTCACGAGTTCTTGTTGAGTTTGTTGTGAATGAAGCTTTTGATAAAAAGAGAAACCATGATATGAGAGGAATTAATGAGACACAAAAGCTAAAGCTTGGGGATGCCCAAGGCACCCCAAGATAATATTTTAAGAAGTCTCAAGCATCTAAGCTTGGGGATGCCCCGGTAGGCATCCCACCTTTCTTCTTCAACAACTATCGGTTAGTATCGGTTGAGCCTAAGTTTTTGCTTCTTCACATGAGTTGTGCTATCCTTGCATTGTAGTTTTCTTTAGCTTTGCTTGCTGTTTGAATAAGTATCAAGATCTGAAATTCTTTAATGAGAGAGAGCCATACACAAATTGGAATTTGCTAGAATACTCTATGCGCTTCATTTATATCTTTTGAGCTTGATAATTTTTGCTCTAGTGCTTCACTTATATTATTTTGAGAGTTGTTAATAGCATGGTAATTTGCTTAAAGATAATATACTTGGTATTCAAGATATGTAAAACTTTCTTTTGAGTGAGTTGAATACTAAGATAAGTTTGATGCTTGATAATTGTTTTGAGATATGGAGGTGATAATATCAAAGCAATGCTAGTTGGGGTGATTATGAATTTAAAGAATGCTTGTGTTGAAGTTTGTGATTCCCGTAGCATGCACGTATGGTGAACCGCTTTGTGATGAAGTCGGAGCACAATTCTATTTATTGATTGTCTTCCTTATGAGTGGCAGTCGGGGACGAGCGATGGTCTTTTCCTACCAATCTATCCCCCTAGGAGTATGCGTTTAGTGCTTTGGTTTTGATGACTTCTAAATTTTTGCAACAAGTGCATGAGTTCTTTTGATTAATGTTGAGTCCATGGATTATGCGCACTCTCACCCTTCCACCATTGCTAGCCTCTCTAATACCGTGCACTTTTCGCCGGTATCATACACCCACCATATACCTTCCTCAAAACAGCCACTATACCTACCTATCATGGCATTTCCATAGCCATTCCGAGATATATTGCCATGCAACTTTCCACCGTTCCGTTCATATGACACACATTACTTTTGTCATATTGCTTTTTGCATGAACATGTAGTTGACATTGTGTTGGTGGCAAGGCCACCTTCATAATTTTCATACATGTCACTCTTGATTCATTGCATATCCCGGTACACCGCTGGAGGCATTCATATAGAGTCATATCTTGTTCTAAGTATCGAGTTGTAATTGTTGAGTTGTAAGAAAAATAAAAGTGTGATGATCATCATTATTAGAGCATTGTCCTAGTGAGGAAAGAATGATGGAGATTATGATTCCCCCATAAGTCGGGATGAGACTCCGGACTTTATGAAAAATAAAAGAGGCCAAAGAAGCCCAAAAAAAGAGGCCAAAGAAGCCCACCAAAAGAAAAAAAGAAAACAATGAGAGAAAAAGAGAGAAGGGACAATGCTACTATCCTTTTTCCACACTTGTGCTTCAAAATAAGCACCATGATCTTCATGATAGAGAGTCTCATATGTTATCACTTCCATATACTAGTGGGAATTTTTCATTATAGAACTTGGCTTGCATATTCCAATGATGGGCTTCCTCAAAAGTGCCCTAGGTCTTCTTGAGCAAGCAAGTTGGATGCACACCCACTTAGTTTCTTTTGTTGAGCTTTCATATACTTATAGCTCTAGTGCATCCATTGCATGGCAATACCTACTCACTCACATTGATATAAGCACCATGATCTTCATGATAGAGAGGTCTCATATGTTATCACTTTCATATACTAGTGGGAATTTTTCATTATAGAACTTGGCTTGTATATTACAATGATGGGCTTCCTCAAAAGTGCCCTAGGTCTTCTTGAGCAAGCAACTTGGATGCACACCCACTTAGTTTCTTTTGTTGAGCTTTCATATACTTATAGCTCTAGTGCATCCGTTGCATGGCAATCCCTACTCACTCACATTGATATCTATTGATGCGCATCTCCATAGACCGTTGATACGCCTAGTTGATGTGAGACTATCTTCTCCTTTTTGTCTTCTCCACAACCACCATTTTATTCCATGGCTCACGCTCATGTATTGCGTGAAAGTTGAAAAAGTTTGAGATTTCTAAAGCATGAAAAAATTGCTTGGCTCGTCATCGGGGTTGTGCATGATTAAATACTTTGTGTGATGAAGATAGAGCATAGCTAGACTATATGATTTTGTAGGGATAACTTTCTTTAACCATGCTATTTTGAGAAGACATGATTGCTTTAATTTGTATGCTTGAAGTATTATTACTTTTATGTCAATATGAACTTTTATTTTGAATCTTTCGGATCTGAATATTCATGTCACAATTAAGAAGATTTACATTGAAATTGTGCCAAAGTATCACTCCGCATCAAAAATTCTTTTTTATCATTTACCTACTCGAGGACGAGAAGGAATTAAGCTTGGGGATGCTTGATACTTCTCCAACGTATCTATAATTTTTGATTGCTCCATGCTACTTTATCTACTATTTTAGGCAATATTGGGCTTTATTATCCACTTTTATATTTTTTTTGGGACTAACCTATTAACCGGAGGCCCAGCCCAGATTTGCTGTTTTATGCCTATTTCAGTGTTTCAAGGAAAAGGAATATCAGACGGAGTCAAAACGGAACGAAATCAACTGGAGAAGTTATTTTTGGAAGGAAAGCCACCCGAAGGACTTGGAGTGCACGTCAGGAGATACGGGAGGTGCTCACAAGGGTGCCCCCCCCGGGCGCGCCCCCCTGCCTCGTGGGACCCCCGTAGCTCCATCGATGTACCCCCTGCACCAATATACACCTATGTACCCAAAAACTTCCAGAACAGAACCTAGATCGGGAGTTCCGCCGCCGCAAGCCTCTGTAGCCACCAAAAACCAATCGGGACCCTGTTCCGGCACCCTGCCAGAGGGGGATCCCATCACCGGAGGCTATCTTCATCATCCCGGCGCTATTCATGACGAGGAGGGAGTAGTTCACCCTCGGGGCTGAGGGTATGTACCAGTAGCTATGTGTTTGATCTCTCTCTCTCTCTCTCTCTCTCTCTCTCTCTTTCGTGTTCTCTCTCGTGTTCCCTCTATGGCACGATCTTGATGTATCCCTAGATTTGTTATTGTAGTTGGATCTTATGATGTTTCTCCCCCTCTACTCTCTTGTGATGAATTGAGCTTCCCCTTTGAAGTTATCTTATCGGATTGAGTCTTTTATGAGAACACTTGATGTATGTCTTGTGATCCACTTGATTTATGTTTTGGTGATCAACTTGCGGGTTTCGTGACATTGGGAACCTATGCATAGGGGTTGGCACATGTTCTTGACTCTCCGTAGTAGCTTTGGGGCACTCTTTGAAGTACTTTTATGTTGGTTGGATGAATCTGAGATTGTGTGATGCATATCGTATAATCATGCCCACGGATACTTGAGGTGACAATGGAGTATCTAGGTGACATTAGGGTTTTGGTTGATTTGTGTCTTAAGGTGCTATTCTAGTACGAACTCTTTTATAGATCGATCCGAAAGAATAACTTTGAGGTGGTTTCGTACCCTACCATAATCTCTACATTTGTTCTCCGCTATTAGTGGCTTTGGAGTGACTCTTTGTTGCATGTTGAGGGCTTGTTATATGATCTATCTATGTTATTATTGTTGAGAGAACTTGCACTAGCGAAAGTATGAACCCTAGGCCTTGTTTCCTACCATTGCAATACCGTTTACGCTCACTTTTACCGCTCGCTACCTTGCTGTTTTTATTATTTCAGATTACAAAAACCTATATCTACTATCTATTTTTCACTTGTATCTTCATTTCTTCGCCGAACTAGTGCACCTATACAATTTACTATTGTATTGGGTGTGTTGGGGACACAAGAGACTCTTTGTTATTTGGTTGCAGGGTTGCTTGAGAGAGACCATCTTCATCCTACGCCTCCTACGGATTGATAAACCTTAGGTCATCCACTTGAGGGAAATTTGCTACTGTCCTACAAACTTGTGCACTTGCAGGCCCAACAACGTCTACAAGAAGAAGGTTGTGTAGTAGACATCAGTATCCAGATCCTGCTGTTGCTTATTGGCCGGAGAACTGTCTCGGTCATGTCTGCATGGTTCCCGAACCCGTAGGGTCGACACACTTAGGGTTCGGTAACGCTAGAGTTGTTATGGGAAATAGTGTGTGGTTACCGAAGGTTGTTCGGAGTCCTGGATGAGATCCCGGACATCACGAGGAGTTCCGGAATAGTCCAGAGGTGAAGATTTATATATGGGAAGTCCAGTTTCAGTCGCCTGAATGGTTTCGTGGGTTATCGGTATTGTACCGGGACCACCGAAAGGTGTCCGGGGGTCCACCGGGTGGGGCCACCTGCCCCGAGGGACTTGATGGGCTGAATATGGGAGGGAACCAGCCCCTAGTGGGCTGGTGCGCCCCTCCCCAAGGGCCCAAGGCACCTAGGGTTGGAAACCCTAGGGGAGGGGGGCGCCTCCACCTTGCTTGGGGGGGCAAGCCTCCCCTCCTGCCCCCCCCCCCTCTAGATGGGATCTAGAGGGGCCGGCCCCCTCTCCCCTTCACCCTATAAATAGAGGGGGGTGGGAGGGCTGCAGGACCCTTGCTTTTGGCGCAGCCCCTCCCTCCTCCAACTCTTTCTCCTCCTCCGTAGTGCTTAGCGAAGCCCTGCAGGAATACCACGAGCTCCACCACCACCACACCGTCGTGCTGTCGGAGTTCTCCCTCAACTTATCCTCTCCCCTTGCTAGATCAAGAAGGAGAAGACGTCCCCGGGCTGTACGTGTGTTGAACGCGGAGGCGCCGTCTGTTCAGCGCTAGATCGGATCTTCCGCGATTTGAATCGCCGCCAGTACGACTCCATGAACCGCGTTCTTGTAACACTTCCGCTTAGCGATCTTCGAAGGTATGAAGATGCTCATCCTCTCCCTATCTTGTTGCTAGAATCTCCATAGATTGACCTTTGTGATGCATAGAAAATTTTGAATTTCTGCTAGGTTCCCCAACACCTTTGTCATCGGTATGTTACTTGCCCGAGATTCGATCATCGGTATCATTATACCTAGTTTAATCTCGTTACCGGCAAGTCTCTTTACTCGTTCTATAATGCATCATCCCGTAACTAAATCATTAGTCACATTGCTAGAAAGGCTTGTCATGATATGCATTGCTGAGAGGGCCCAGAGATACCTCTCTGATACACAGAGTGACAAATCCTAATCTTGATCTATGCCAACTCAACAAACACCTTCGGATACACCTGTAGATCATCTTTATAATCACCCAGTTATGTTGTGATGTTTGATAGCACACAAAGTAATTCCTCCGGTATTCAGGAGTTGCATAATCTCATAGCCAGAGGAATATGTATAAGTCAGAACGAAAGCAATAGCAATAAAACTAAAAGATCATAATGCTAAGCTAACGGATGGGTCTTGTCCATCACATCATTCTCTAATGATGTGATCCCGTTCATCAAATGACAACACATGTCTATGGTCAGGAAACTTAACCATCTTTGATTAACGAGCTAGTCAAGTAGAGGCATACTAGGGACACTCTATTTTGTCTATGTATTCACACATGTATCAAGTTTCCGGTTAATACAATTCTAGCATGAATAATAAAAATTTATCATGATATAAGTAAATATAAATAACAACTTTATTATTGCCTCTAGGGCATATTTCATTCATATACAAGCAGCTTCACTGAGGTCTTTCACTGAAAAATTCTTATTCAAGTATCCTTTTATGCTATCCAGAAATTCTATATCATTTCCAATCAGCAATATGTCATCCACATATAATATCAGAAATGATATAGAGCTCCCACTCACTTTCTTGTAAATATAGGCTTCACCGTAAGTCTGTTTAAAACCTTATGCTTTGATCACCTCATCAAAGCGTATATTCCAACTCCGAGATGCTTGCACCAGTCCATAAACGGATAGCTGGAGCTTGCACACTTTGTTAGCACTTTTAGGATCGACAAAACCTTCTAGTTGCATCATATACAACTCTTCTTTAAGAAACCCATTAAGGAATGCAGTTTTGACATCCATTTGCCAGATTTCATAATCATAAAATGCGGCAATTGCTAACATGATTCAGACAGACTTAAGCATCGCTACGGGTGAGAAAGTCTCATCGTAGTCAACCTCTTGAACTTGTTGAAAACCTTTCATGACAAGTTGAGATTTATAGACAGTGATATTACCACCAGCGTGTGTCTTCTTCTTGAAGATCCACTTATTCTCAATGGCTTGCCGATCATCAGGCAAGTCCACCAAGGTCCATACTTGGTTCTCATACATGGATCCTATCTCAGATTTCATGGCCTCAAGCCATTTATCAGAATCTGGGCTCATCATAGCTTCTTCATATTTTGTAGGTTCGCCGTTGTCTAACAACATGACTTCCAGGACAGGATTACCGTACCACTCTTGTGTGGTATGTGTTCTGGTCGACCTACGAGGCTCAGTAGTAACTTGATATGAAGTTTCATGATTGTTATCATTAGCTTCCTCTCTAGTTGGTGTATGCATCACGGGAGCGGTTTTCTCTGATGTGCTACTTTCCAATTCGAGAGAAGGTACAACTACCTCATCAAATTCTACTTTCCTCCTACTCACTTCTTTCGAGAGAAACTCCTTCTCTAGAATTGACCCATGTTTAGCAACAAAGATCTTGCCTTCGGATCTGTGGTAGAAGATGTACCCAATAGTTTCTTTAGGGTATCTTATGAAGACGTACTTCTCCGATCTGGGTTCGAGCTTATCAGGCTAAAGCCTTTTGACATAACGTCGCATCCCCAAACTTTAAGAAACGGCAGTTTACGTTTCTGCCCAAACCATAGTTCATACAATGTCGTCTCAACAGATTTAGATGGTGCCCTATTTAACGTGAATGCGGCTGTCTCTAATGCATAACCCCAATGATAAAGGAAAATCGGTCAGAGACATCATAGAACACACCATTTCTAATAAACTACGGTTACGACGTTCGGACACACCATTATGCTGTGGTGTTCCAGGTGGCGTTAGTTGTGAAACAATCCCACATTGTCTTAAATGAAGGCCAAACTCATAACTCAAATATTCGCCTCCGCGATCAGATTGTAGAAACTTTATTTTTCTTGTTATGATGATTCTCCACTTCACTCTGAAATTCTTTGAACTTTTCAAATGTTTCAGACTTGTGTTTCATCAAGTAAATATACCCATACCTACTCAAATCATCTGTGAAGGTCAGAAAATAACGATACCCACCGTGTGCCTCAACACTCATTGGACTGCATACATCGGTATGTATTTCCAATAAGTCATTGGCTCGCTCCATTGTTCCGGAGAACGGAGTGTTTGTCATCTTATCCATGAGGCATGTTTTGCAAGTATCAACTAATTCATAATCAAGTGATTCCAAAAGTCCATCCGCATGGAGTTTCTTCATGCGCTTTACACCAATATGACCTAAACGGCAGTGCCACAAGTATGTTGCACTATCATTATCAACTTTGCATCTTTTGGCATCAATATTATGAATATGTGTATCACTACGATTGAGATTAAACAAGAATAGACCATTCATCAAAGGTGCATGATCATAAAAGGTATTACTCATATAAATAGAATAACCATTATTATATGATTTAAATGAATAACCGTCTCGCAGTAAACAAGATCCAAATATAATGTTCATGCTCAACGTTGGCGCCAAATAACAATTATTGAGGTCTAAAACTAATCCTGAAGGTAGATATAGAGGTAGCGTGCCGACGACGATCACATCAACCTTGGAACCATTCCCGACGCGCATCGTCACCTCATCCTTAGCCAATCTTCGGTTATTCCGCAACTTCTGTTTCGGGTTATAAATATGAGCAACCGAACCAGTATCGAATACCCAGGCACTACTACGAGCATTAGTAAGGTACAAATCAATAATATGTATATCAAATATACCTTTGTTCACTTTGCCATCCTTCTTATCCGCCAAGTATTTGGGGCAGTTCCGCTTCCAGTGACCATTTCCTTTATAGTAGAAGCACTCAGTTTCAGGCTTGGGTCCAGCTTTGCGCTTCTTCACGGGAGTGGAAACTCGCTTGCCATTCTTCTTGAAGCTTCCTTTCTTTCCCTTGCCCTTTTTCTTGAAACTAGTGGTCTTGTTAACCATCAACACTTGATTCTCCTTCTTGATTTCTACATCGGCCGATTTCAACATTGCGAAGAGCTCAGGAATCATTTTCGTCATCCCTTGCATATTAAAGTTCATGACTGAAGAACTTTGTCAATAACACTCTCAACTGGAAGATCAATTCCCAGTTGAGTCAAGTGGTTATGATACCCTAGACATTTTGAGTATGTGTTCACTGATAGAACTGTTCTCCTCCATCTTGCAGCTATAGAACTTGTTGGAGACTTCATATCTGTCAGCCGGGGCATTAGCTTGAAATATCAACTTCAGCTCTTGGAACATCTCATATGCTCCACGGCGTTCAAAACGTCTTTGAAGTCCTAGTTCTAAGTCGTAAAGCATGGCACACTGAACTATTTTGAGTAGTCATCAAATCAAGCCTGCCAGACGTTCATAACATCTGCAGTATCTCCTACAGCAGGTCTGTCACCTAGCGGTGAATCAAGACATAATTCTTCTGTACAGCAATGAGGATAATCCTCAAGTTACAGACCCAGTCCGTGTAGTTGCTACCATCATCTTTCAATTTAGCTTTCTCTAGAAACGCATTAAAATTCAAGGGAACGGTAGCAGGGGCCATTGACCTACAACATAGATTTGCAAAGACTATTATGACTAAGTTCATGATAAATTTTAGTTCAACTAATCAAATTACTAAGGAACTTACACTTAAATCAACATCCCTCGAGTTGTCTAAGTGATACATGATCCAAATCAACTAACCCATGCCTGATCATCACGTGAGATAGGGTAGTCTTCAATGGTGAGCATCTTTATGTTGATCATATCTACTATATGACTCACATTCGGCCTTTCCGTCTCCAGTGTTCCGAGACCATGTATGTACATGCTAGGCTCGTCAAGTTTAACCCAAGTATTCTGCATGTGCAAAACTGGCTTACACCCGTTGTATGTGAACGTAGAGTCTATCACACCCCATCATCACGAGGTGCTTCGAAACGACGAACTTTGTCAATGGTGCATACTCAGGGAGAACACTTTCACCTTGAAATTAAGTGAAGGGATCATCTTATAATGCTACCATCCTTCTAAGCAAAATAAGATTCATAAAGGATAAACATCACATGCAATCAAAAATATGTGACATGATATGGCCATCATCATCTTGTGCTTTTGATCTTCATCTCCAAAGCATCAGCATGATCTCCATCGTCACCGGCATGACACCTTGATCTCCACCGTAGTGTCGGGGTTGTCTCGCCAACTATTGCTTCTACAACTATTGCTAATGCATAGCGATAAAGTAAAGCAATTACATGGCGCTTAAGTGATTGACACGTAGGTCATACAATAATTAAAGACAGCCCTAAGGCTCCTGCCGGTTGTCATACTCATCGACATGCAAGTCATGAACTTATTAGAAAACATGGTCATCTCATACAGCAACATTTATCACATTATATCTTGACCATATCATATCACAACATGCCCTGCAGAAACAAGTTAGAAGTCCTCTACTTTGTTGTTGCAAGTTTTACGTGGCTGCTATGGGCAACTAGTAAGAACCGTTCTTAACTACGCCAAACTACAATGGTGATTATCAAGTTTGCTGTTTTAACCTTCTTCAAGGACCGGCCGTAGTCAAATTCGATTCAACTAAAGTAGGAGAAACGGACACCCGCCAGTCACCTTTATGCAAAACAAGTTGCATGTCAGTCGGTGGAACCGGTCTCATGTGCGTGGACATGTAAGATTGGTCCGGGCCGCTTCATCCCACAATGCCGCCGAATCAAAATAAGATGTTTGTGGTAAGCAGTATGACTATCACCGTCCACAACTTCTTTGTGTTCTACTCGTGCATATCATCTACACATAGACCTGGCTCATGATGCCACTGTTGGGGAACGTTGCATGGAAAACAAAAAATATATACGCACATGCAAGATCTATCCATGAAGATGCATAGCTGCGAGAGGGGAGAGTATGTCTACGTACCCTCATAGACCATTAAGCGGAAGCGTTTATCAACGTGGTTGATGTAGTCGTACACCTTCATGATCCGCACGACCAAGTACCGAACATACATCACCTCCGCGTTCAGTACACGTTCAGCTGGATGACGTCCTCGCCTTCTCAATCCAGCAAGAGAGGCGAAGTAGTAGATGAGTTCCGGCAACACGACGGCATGGTGACGGTGGTGGTGCAACTATCTCCACATGGCTTTGTTGAGCACTACAAAAATTATGACCGAGGATGAACTAGAGGGAGAGGGGTGTTGCACACGGGTTGGGGATCATGGTGTGTGTTGCCCCTCTCCCTCCTCTCATATATATAGGTGGAGGGAAGGAGCAGGCTGCCCAGGCGCACCCCTAGGAGGTCGAGGGCCAGCCCTAGGGCGCCTGCCCTTAGGCGCCCTCCCCCCTTCCTTATTTGCTCTCGGGGGAAAGGAAAGGGGAGGAGAGGGAAGGCAAGGGGAGGCCGACTCCCCTCCTTCATTTTCTCCCCATGGCCAGAGGCCAAAGGTGGGGTGCGCCAGCCCCTTGTGGGCTAGTGTGCTCCCCTCGTTTGGCCCATATGGCCCAATAACCTCCCGGGGCTTCCCGGAACCCCTTCCGGTGATCTGATGATTACCCGATACTTTTCAAAACCTTTCTGGTGACCAAATAGCATCGTCCTATATATCAATCTTTACCTCCGGACCATTTCGGAGCTCCTCGTCATGTCCGTTATCTCATCCTGGACTCCGAACAACATCCGGTCACCAACTTACATAACTCATATAATATTATATCGTCAACAAACGTTAAGCGCGTGGACCCTAAGGGTTCGAGAATGATGTAGACATGACTGAGACACTTCAACGGCCAATAACCACTGGTGGGACTTGGATGCCCATATTGCTTCCTACACATTCTACAAAGATCTTTATCGGTTAAACCTTTATGACAACATACGTAATTCCCTTTTTCTGTCGGTATGTTACTTGCACGAGATTTGATCGTCGTATCTCCATACCTAGTTCAATATCGTTACTGGCAAGTCTCTTTATTCATTTCGTAATACATCATCTCGTAACTAACTCCTTAGCCAATTTGCTTGCAAGCTTCTTGTGATGTGTATTACCAAGAGGGCCCAGAGATACATCTCTGTCATACGGAGTGACAAATCCCAATCTCGATTCACCCCAACTCAATAGACACCTTTAGAGATACATGTAGATCATCTTTATGATCACCCAGTTATGTTGTGACGTTTGATAGCACACTAGGTATTCCTCCGGTATCCGGGAGTTGCATGATCTCATGGTCGAAGGAATAAGTATTTGACATTAAGAAAGCAGTAGCAATAAACTGAACGATCATATGCTAAGCTAAGGGATGGGTCTTGTCCATCACATCATTCTCCTAATGATGTGACTCCGTTATCAAATGACAACACATGTCTATGGTTAGGAAACCTTAACCATCTTTTGATCAACGAGCTAGTCTAGTAGAGGCGTACTAGGGACACAGTATTTCTTTATGTATCCACACATGTATTTAAGTTTTTGTTCAATACAATTCTAGCATGAATAATAAACCTTTATCATGATTAAGAAAATATAACAATAACCACTTTATTATTGCCTCTAGGGCATATTTCCAACAAGAATATGAACCTTGGTGTTGTGGCACCTCTCCTAGATTTGATGTAGCATATCACATCTAGGAGGGTGATTATCTTTGCGCCACCAGATCAAAGAGACAAAGATCATATCATATGCACAACTTGTTGAAGACTTCCTGTCAAATTCTTATACTTAGGGCATCTCCAAAACGCTGACCCACAAATTTGCTCCCGCATCCGTCCGTGGACAAGGAGACCAGTCCGCAAATACGTATGCGGGAGTCAGCCATCCAACGTTGACTGCATATATTTGAACCATTTTTTTTAAGTCCGCACGTTCAAATAGCCGCATATATAGTCTAAAATAGTTCAAATGTTCAAATGTAGCGATAGTTATAATCAAAAAAAGTTTAAATATTACACTCCAACATTGTTGTCCCTCTTAACCGCCCACAGATGCTCTATCAGATCTTCCTTCAGTTGCTCATGAGTTCCTCGATGCCTATTTTGTTGATGCATTTGAACAAACTCTTCAAAGGTGGCCGGATTTTGGTCAGGAGGTTCGATAGGATCACTCATGTTCTCAAATTCAAGACATGTGGCCGCATCCTCACCCTCATCCTCCACGGTCATGTTGTGCATGATCACACAATAGGTCATCACCTCCCACAAGGTCTATGGATCCCATTGTTTAGTACGTCCACCAACTACTGCAAAACATGCCTGCAAAACTCCAAAAGCCCTGTCAACATCCTTTCTAGCTGCTTCTTGTCTTTGGGCAAGGTGAGACTTTCTCTGACCAACTGGGTTAGAGATGGTGTTCACAAAGGTAGCCCAAGGAGGATAGATACCATCAACCAGATAGTAGCCCATGTTTTACTCATGCCCATTGACAGTATAGTGACAAGGATGAGCTTTTTTCAGTCAGCCTAGCATACAATGGTGATCGATGCAGCACATTAATGTCATTGTGAGACCCGGGCATGCCAAAGAAAGAGGGTCAAATCCAAAGATCTTGTTATGCAACTGCTTCAAGAATTATGGTGGGCTTCTTAACATGACCATGATATTGCTCTTGCAAAGCTTTTGGGCGGTTCTTCCATTTCCAATGCATGCAATCAAGTGATCCGAGCAAACCTGGCCATCCTCTTGCTCCTGAGATTTCCAAGGGCCTCTTGGTGTCTGCCATAGTTGGTTCTCTCAAATACCGAGGTCCAAACACCAAGACCACGATAGTTGCGAACCTGTGCATGTGCTCTCGGACATCTGCAAGTACTTGTCCCACGAATTTGCGACCATGCCATATGCAAGCATCCGTAGTGAGGCCGTGCACTTCAGGTAACAAGAGAAACCAATCCTTCCCACATCGTCCTTCTTCAAGATGAAGTAGTCACCAAAGGACCAGACGCCATGGTAGAGACGATCGAAGACATTTTTGCTCCGAATGTGCCGACGAAAATTGTCAGTGAAGAGGGCATCGGGGGCAAGGTAGTAATCCATCAGCATCAAATGGATGCGCGCCCGGTTGCGGTTGAGCACTCTATGACCCTTGATCGGTCCCTTGAAATTTAGAACATGCTCCTCCGCATACTCAGCATCTACAAGCACTGTCTGCTTCATCGCCGTCTCATCGGTATAGTCCTCCTCGTCGGACGAGTCAGACGACTCAACATAGTGCTCGTATATGTACTCCATATTTGAATCCATTGCTTCAAAGAAGAAGGGACAAAAAAAATTAGCTCGGACAATTCGCCGAACACTTGCGGGGCACGTTGAGCAGCGTAGGAGTGGATGGTACCTGAGCAGCAGTCGGAGGAGAGGCTCGTCACGACAGCGGAGGAGAAGCGACGTGGAGCCCGGGTATATCGTTGGACATGACGGACTCGTCGAGTTCCGACAGGGGTGTGGCATGGCGGATGGGATGGTGGAGCGGCGGCGAAGGCAAGAGAGAAAATGGAAAGATGGAGGCGCGAGGTCCGGGAGGAGTTTTAGGTGGGCCAGGGGTGTCGGAGTCCTACGTGGCTGCTGTTCGGAATGCCGCAAAGCCCCGCTCCCCCCAGTTTGTCTCGGCTTTGCCAAAAAAAGTACGTCCGGACCGCTCGGCGGACCGATACATGCCCGCGTGTGATGGCACAACACATCCGGACCGTTCGGCGGACCGATATAGTCCCGTGTTGGCACAACACGTCCTGACCGCACAGTCCGGACAGTTGCGGACGGTTTGAGGGTCCGTAGTACCAAGTACTTATTCAGATAATTATATAAAGAAAATATAGAAATAGAAAGAAAAGAAAAGAATTAACAGCTTTGTCCCCTCTCAAAGATCACCCTTTTTATCTTTGTGAAATAGTACTGTACTGTCAAGTGTCAATTATCTTTCCGCCTACCCTGCCCCGACGTATGAAAACATAGATTAAGCAGAGTATGTTCTTTTCCATGAGAGCATGGTTCTTTCTTAAATGATACTATGAAATGCTGGAGATGAATCGAGCAGGCGGTTCATTAGTTGAGATTTATTTTACCTCATGCGCGTTCGCAAGCATATTGCGCGACACGCACAAGATGGACAAATGCTTTGCTTGCTTGCTGCTACACTGCCCCATGGCGCGACCATTGTTAGTGCTGCTGTGTGCGCCTGCTTTATCTTTGATCGTCTGGTTTTGCTGGCAGTATGGATGGGCGGTTGTCTTAAGAAGCTCGATTGGAACTTGTATGTATGCCTCGCTGTCTCACGTCTGAAGAAGCGTGATACGTTAACTGAGTAGTGATATATTAACATACAGTACCATTCAATTTAAATTTAGTGTTGGCAGCCAGCACATTTTTATAGTATCTCACATGCCTCTACCTAACTAGCATGAATATACTTTGAAAAGCATAAGGGACAAATTTCTTTTGGAGAGGAAAACTGTAAGCAAGTACTACGTGGACCTCGATATTTCCGACAAGCCTGCCTAAATATTTATAAAATGTGTATATAGTAGCCTAAATTGGTGTAGGCGCTTGGCATGCAAAGACAGGAAGCAATTGATTTTTCAATGTATTACAGCCTAAGAAGTTGATTTTTGAGCATATGTATATATCGATCAAAAAATGAAAATACGTGGACAAGCGCAATTTCCTCAAGATATCGATTGGCATTCGAGGAGTTGACATTCAAATTTGGAAGATAAATGCCAGCTCTTCGTCATATTCAGGCGAGTGGAGGAACACTCCCATCTGTGAAGTGCAAAAACGAGTTGGATCCAATACTTGCAGCAGCTCCAACTGAAGCAACTGAAGATAGATCGGCATTCCTATTAAAAAATTGGGAAGAAAGAGAAGAAGATACATGAAGCGGCGTACAAAGGCGCAAGTGCGCAACACGCCAACTACTTGTACATACATACTTGACCTGAAACTACGTGCACACATATACCAACCCAGGTTCAGTGACACCAAAATGCCGTCATGGATTCAGTTCACGCTCCAGCCGTTCAGCAAAAAAAAAAATCATTAACAGTGTCCCAGGCACACAATGAATCTTCTGATGCAAACTATTACTACATGCAAAGGCAAAAGATGATAGGGCACAGCAGAAGCTCAGGTGATGGCACAATTTCTTCAGGCGGCATACATGCATAATAACTAGTCACACATCAAGCATTTCAGTCGTTAACAAGAAAGGTTCAAAACCGTCCCAAAACAGACACAGGTAACTGAAAAGACTACAAACAACGACATAGTTCAGTTCAATTTTTTGGCAACCGCGCTTCGACCCCAGCTTCATCTCAGTTGCAGCTATAGAACATGCTCAGCATCGAGCCACCGAAACAAGGAAGGCGCCGGACCGCGGAGCGAGAGACGGTTGCACCTTACAGCATGCTATCAGTCCTTGCCGGCAGCCTCCTGAAGAAGTTCAGCGGGACAGACGGCATCTTGTGGCGGAACCTCGGGTGCCTCAGGGTGTACAGGCCTGCAAGGAAGACCACAACGCGGAATGGTGTGACGTACAGGACGATTGCCGCGATGAAGCAGAAGGTCACAAACAGCGCGGTGGCCCTCGGGTCTCTCCAGCTCAGCAGAGACTGTAGCCTCTCTCCTTGTGTTGCAAGATCACCAACAACAGTCTGGATCCTCCCAGCAACGCTCCGGAGGCGGTCATACCGCATCCTTACGATGTCAGGTGGGCGTGATGTAGGGAAGGTGTCAAACTCTTCATCAAGCTCATCAGGATGGGCGGTCTCCGCATGTGAGAGGCGAGTGTCCATGTGCGGAGGCTGCCTCGACCGCCACCGGTAATACCACACTCCAATCAGGAATAGGTAGAGAAAGATTGTGGGCAGTATCAGCTCAGGATACAAGACCAGTATCACAAACAGGACATGGATCAGTATAGTTGTCAGTGGGTTCCTCCAGTGACAGATCTGATCGAACCACCTAGCAACTGCAATCAGAGGGCTCAAGACACCCATGATACGGAAGAAGTTTGCCTTGCTCTTTCTCATGCTCCACATGTGAGAATCCACATCCAGCATGTACTCCACAATTTCTTTTCGCAGTGGCGGTTCTGCACGGCTCAGCCTTGTTGAGACAATGTTGGTTGCTTGGCGTCTTAGGTTATCAACCTGGATCACAGACAACGGGTGTATATAGTGCATCTTGGGCAGCAAGGGCTGTGAATACAGAGTCATCATGTTGAGCAGTGATGAGCATGTGAACCGGACAGCAAGCTGTACCTCACCCATTTTCTTAACGCCAGCAGGTGTCAAAACAATAAGAGGGTATGAGTGGGTATACACCCGGTCAGTTTCTAGCGTTGAGAGGCGGATGCGGACCTTCCCAATTCTGGTATCCCGTGCACCATTAGCCTTTTCCCCGCCATTCAAGTGGCAGTTGTCAAATACACCAATGGTGATCACAGTGCATGGATCATGCACTTCCCAAGTGTACTGTTCATTCCACTTGGGAGTGAAACTATCAATGATAGTCCTTGTACGCACCCATTTCTGCCCATACTTAGCAACACAATAAGGGTCAGTCGTGCCGCGTCCATCCTTCGTCTTCATAGGCAACAGGCCCTGTGCAGTCAAGATACCCAGCTCAAGGACCCCAATGTTATGCTTCCACAGCTGTTTGGCAGTTGGCCTTAGATCACTACTGTAATGTGTCGATTCATCCAAGACATGATACCCACCTTCAAGACAAATTCTCAAGTGAATCCTGCTTGAGAACTTGGTCTCCTTCCTCTGCTCACCATCCACCATCACATGCTTCTCAAGATTATACCACTGGCTGTTCAGCAACTTGTGGTCCAGCCTCCGAGCTACATGCTGCAGTGAAATGACAGTTCTCCCAATTACATCATCCTTTCCTGGAGCAATCCTGTCTTCCACACTCAAAATCAGGTGCTCCTCGAATGGCTCAGCTGCAACAAACATCAAATCCTCATTCCACATTGGATTCAGAGTCCTGCCTGGTGATACTCGGGTTCTAAGAGCCTGGTTTCCTAACATTGCTTTGACGTAAACCTCAGGGAACCTGGTTTTGTCATTTGGTATAAGATCTTGTGCTTCAATGACATTGACACGCAGATACCAAAGCTTGGGAGTAAGATAAACTTTTGATCTAATACTTGCAAGGCCATCGCCAGGGATTGACGCAGCATCAGAGTGCCAAGCTTCAGGAAATGCTTCATCTGCTTGAGTACCCATCCAAACAGCTAACATCAACTCTCCTTTGACCTTGTGCCCATTCCGTTCTTCCAAGCGATACCATTGTGGAGCCAACGGGCTGTCAGGTGGAACTCGCTTTGGGACCTCATTCAGGTCAAACATAACCCGTCCAATGTAGTCATCTTTAACAAAGTCTTTATCTTTGACAATAATCTCCACTACTGATGCCTGAATGCGCTCCTTTGAGAAGGCAAACACCTGGTTCCACTCAGGATTGGTCTTCTTCTCAAAATGCCGAGTTGTGCCCTTATAATTCCCAAGCTTCACCTCAACATACGGGTCACAACTTCCAGTGAGGTCCTTAGCTGGAAGTTCCTTCGCTTTTACCACTCGAACATAAAGGTACTGCATCTGCTCAACCAGGTCATAGGTGGTGGTGAGCTTGTCACCTGCAGCTGCTCCACCAAGGTGAGGAGTAGTCTCCTTCAAGGAGTACTCCTCCGGGCGGAATGGCCTCTGCATCATCTTGAATGACAGTCTTCAACCAAACAATCTCTACTCAGGTCGGAAAAGGAAGAAAGATACAGCCAATAGCGACTGATTCCCCAGAATAGCTGCAAAAAAGAAAATAAACACGGCCTTTAAATGGTTGCTGTAGGCAACAAAATGAATGGTTGGTGTACAGAAAGAAGAGGAGGTTGGCACCTTTGCAATCAACAATTCAGGCAAGGTCGCTTTCAACCGAACATTTCGTGAGGAAATTCTCCATCTGCCATGTGGGGAAAAACATCTACATCACCAATCTTTAAAAAAAAAACATCCGCGGCAAGTATAGCGACTGAACTGAGGACACTACAACATAAATGAAAAAACATCCGCTACAAGTATAACTACTGAACTGAGAACACTAGAACATAAATCCATTATTATACTTATCAAGCAGGACAAGAGTAGAGTTATGCTAGCCCTATTCTGCACACTGGTAATTCAGACTTGAGAAAACGCTGAAACAGCATGTAAGTTGTTGGATCATGAAGAACAGCTAGCCAGTGTTAATGTTGGAACATGAAGAGAACCCACGGCTTTAACTACCAGTCCAGGAAGAAGTAAAACAGCGCATATGAACTAGAAAAATACTACTAGTACAAGATCTGGATGGTGCGCCGGGTGCGCGGGATTTAACTAATCGCTGGATAAAAATAACCTCATATACCTCAAAACGGATGGCAGCAGGAATGTCTGTGCGCATCAAAAAAGGTAAAATATGAATCTAACATAAGAATAGAAACCATGTAAAAAACTTGTAAAACCCTAGCGGCTCCGCTCCTAGATCCTCCATCCACTACAAATTCATTGTACCATCGTTTACTCCTACAGATCTTCCCTCGTGGCAAGCAAGAAAAAAACAAAGGGAAAAGCGACAGGGAAGAACATGGGACTGCGCACTCACGTACCAGATTCCAGCACGCGATCTGAACAACGGGGGATCTCGGAAAGGACGGAATCGGAGGAGGAGATATTCGCAATCAGCAGAAGTTGGCCAGGAGTCGGGAACAGGAGCAAGGGAGCAATGCTGAAAGATTTCAGCAGATCTTGAGGTGGCCGACCACCGGATCTGCACGCCGGAGCGGTTCCCCGCCGGCGGTAGGCACTCGCATGGATCGATCTCTTGGGTCTTCTCCTCGGCAAGAACCCTAGGTGGGAGCCGAGAGGGATAAGCGAGAGAGTGGGACGACTGAGGAAGAGTGTGGAAGAGTGAGGGAAAGCGGCGGACAAGGTGGGCCCCGGGGTGGCTTTTCTCATCGGCGTGGAGAGGGCGACCGACCGAGGCCATGCGGAGGGCGACCCGGCTGGACCCCGGTCGGCGGCTAGGCCGCGTGCTGCGTGGACCGGGTGCGTGCACCGGCATTGCGTAGGCCGCAGGAGGTGTGCGTGTGTGAAGCATTTTTCTGGATCAGCGGCGAGAGGGGCGAGGACATGGTCCATCGGCGTTTGGTTGGTGGGAAGCCGCCAAGGAAGTGAGTTGTTTAGTTGTTTCCTTTGTGCGATGATGACGGGGACAAAGTATTGTTGTCGTGAGACCAACTCCTTTTTTAAGGAAATTTTTGATTCCGTTCGCTCGATTCAGGGAGGATTTGGTTTTTTGAATTGTTTGCTTCTTCTTTTTTAGGGGAACTGTTTGATTCTTGATGAATAATTTGCCCCATCCTGCTTTAGGGCTTTGATCTTTCGTCTTTTTTCAATTGCTATGAAATTCTTCTCTTTCTCTAAAATAATAACTAACCATCTCTTTTCTTTTGCTCGACCCAAACCAAATCAAACCATCTCTTCTCCCCCGATTCAAATGATGAACCCTAGTTTTCTAGCCGCTGTCGCGCCCAGGTCGTCGATGGTCGGTACCACTTCTCTGAGAAGCATGCCATGAGGAATGAAGTTAGAGGCTTGGATCATTGTTTTAAGGAGTTGTAGAAAAGCGAAGAGATTTGCACTGGATTGGTGGTTTGTAATTCGGTTTTTTTCTTTCTATTTTAGTGTTTTTAGCGATGCTTGTGAAGCAATGGTACTGCAATTTGGGAACACGCGTGTCTGCTGATCATTTCCTCGAATCCAGCTGGAATAGAAGTGCTTCACGCAACGAAAGAAAGCTTCAATAAGTTTACCATACAACTCGGGAATTGGCTTCACACCGAGACAGTTCCCTCTTCTTCCCAGACAGTGATGCGGGTCGGTGTGGAGATTTGAGTGGAGCGCGAGAGTCACTGTTCAGAGTAGAGCTATGGTAGGGCTAGGTATATAGCAAGGCTTGCATGTGGGGCTATTTTTCAGCGCTTGCGAGCGGCATCTAGTGGTGGTTGTATCCTTTGGTCGTTCTCCATGGTGGTTGGCGATTGTTCGGGAGGGATCCACGGAAGCTCTGCAAGAAAAACTCGACAATGCTCGGGATCGGGTTGTCTTGGCCTACCTCCCCTCATTTTATGCTACTATGGGTTTGGAAGAAGAAAGGGAAGCGAATCCATTTCGGAGTAACCATTGGTTATATTCCCACTCGATTGGTGGTCATTGATTTTTTAAAATATAATTTCTCCTGGACCTAAGCTAACGGCCATCTCCTGAAATGCCTATGTCATAGCATGGACGACGTGTCACCTTATTACTCTATTCGATAACACCAAAGGGATTCTTCTACGAACATACCGACGGGCTCCGACACGAGCTCCCAAGCAAGCCGAAAGAGAAAACTAGGGATAGGTGTAGGGGAAAAGAGCAGGAGAAGCGTGGGATCACGTAGGCGTGCATTAATGACTTTTCAAATTCAATTTAGGAGTAACCGTCAACTAGATTCGCGCGCTTACCTAATGGTCGTCCTTTCGAAAATGCATTTCCTTCAGGGCATATGTTAACAATTATCTCTTCAAAAAGCTTTTAACATATCTTCGACGACATATTGTCTCACTCTATCTGATAATGCAAAAGGAACGATTTTTTTATATCAGCTCTGAAGTCAAAATACCTAGCACCGACACATGCTTTGAACAAGTTGAAAAAGGAAATTATGAGAAGGTGTGAAGTAAGTAAGGTAAGTGTGCAATTACATGGCAAACATTTGCGACCTTAATAGTAACAATTGATTGGAATCGCGCACTTCACCAGCAAGTCATTGGTTTTAAAAACAAATTTCTTCCGGACAGAAGTTAAGAATCATATCTTCGAAACCCCTATTTGTCGTAGAGGATAGTCCATGAATAGGTTTGGAGTATAAGGCTTGGTTTGCTATTTGCTACTGTCTAATATAGTGCACGTGCTTACGTATGCTTTTTTCCAACTCTTGTGTGATGAGTTGCTTCTATTTCCAATTTTGCCTGACTCAATCATTGATCAAAGGCCTGGTATCCGCACGGAAGCAACTACACATTCTAATGCATGCTCTACTTTGCACCTGGCCAGCAAGATGACGTATAGTAATGTCATAGCCGCGACCCGAAACGAAGGCACATTAGAAAATGTAATAAATTTAGCAAGAGAGGGGCTAGAGCTGAAACAGGCGGATGCCCCTTCCTCTCTCTTTGTAATGGTCTATAGTTACCTAATTCACACAATGTTTTCATCACGGTGTATACTGTGTTAGTAGGGATGCAAGGTAAGCAAGAAATATGGATGTGTAATAGTAAAATGTCAAGATAAGTCTAGTATAGCTTTACATGCCACTATACATCCTTGGATAATAGCCACATGTTCTTCTAGAAAGAATGTAAGCAGGAATGAAATAGTAGCATGGATGTGTGTCATCTTACTATATATAAAACAAGGATGTTCTAAGAACACTGTTAGATAATAGCCACATGTTCTTCTAGAAAGAAGGTAAGCAGGAATGAAATAGTAGCATGGATGTGTGATGTCTACTACACAACTTGTTCTTGTAGACTCATGTTGGGCCTCCAAGCGCAGAGTTTTATATGACAGTAGCAAATTTCCCTCAAGTGGATGACCTAAGGTTTATCAATCCGTGGGAGGCGTAGGATGAAGATGGTCTCCCTCAAACAACCCTGCAACCAAATAACAAAAAGTCTCTTGTGTCCCCAACACACAAAATACAATGGTAATTTGTATAGGTGCACTAGTTCGGCGAAGAGATGTTAATAAAAGTGTAGTAATGATAGTAGATATTGATTTTTGTAATAAGAACAATAAAAAACAACAAGGTAGCAATTGATAAAACAGAGCATAAATGGTATTGCAATGCTTGAAAATGAGGCCTAGAGTCCGTACTTTTACTAGTGCAATCTCTCAACAACGCTAATTGGATCATATAACCATCCCTCAACGTGCGATGAAGAATCACTCCAAAGTTCTTATCTAGCGGAGAACATAAGAAGAAATTGTTTGTAGGGTACGAAGCCACCTCAAAGCTATTCTTTCCGACCAATCTATCCTAGAGTTCATACTAAAATAACACCAAGCTATTCTTTCTTATCGATCCAACCAAGAGTTCGTACTGAAATAACACCATATAATACACATCAACCAACTCTAATGTCATCTAGATACTCCAATGTCATCGTGAGTATCTGTGAGTTGATTATACAATATGCATCAAACAATTTTAGATTCATAATACTCAATCCAACACAAAGAACCTCAAAGAGTGCCCCAAGATCTCTACCGGAGAAACAAAGACAAGAACGTGCATCAATCCCTATGCATAGATTACCCCAATGTCACCTCGAGAATCCGTGAGTTGAGTGCCAAAACACATACCAAATGAATCAATATGATACCCCATTGTCACCATGGATATTCATAGCAAGACATACGTGTTTCTCCTGAAGAGGGTCGTGGAATTTTAAGGGAGATCCATGAAGGTGATTGTGGTCATCACGCTGGCTCTAAATCTTTAGTGGTTAAAGCCTTTCATCATGGGTTTTATTGGTTGACGGCTCACGCTAATGCAGAGAATAATCCTCAGTAAGTGTGATGGATGTCATAAGTTTTCTCGACGGGCTCATGTGTCGGCTCAAGAATTGAGGATGATTCCAATTACTTGGCCGTTTACAGTCTGGGGGCTTGACATGGTTGGACCCTTCAAGAGGTCTAAGGATAAGAAAACCAACCTCTTGGTGGCGGTTGACAAATTTACCAAGTGGGTTGAGGCAGAGCTGGTCAGCAAGTGTGATGCAGCAACTGCAGTCTAGTTTGTTAAAAAATTGATCTTCCATTTTGGTTTCCCTCATAGCATCATTACTGATAATGGTACTAATTTGTCTAAAGGTGCTATGAAGGAGTTCTGTCAACGAGAGCATATTCGTCTTGATGTTTCTTTTGTGGCTCATCCATAGTCTAATGGTCAAGCTAAGGGCTAACCAAGAAATTTTGAGAGGCATAAAGCCCTGGCTTATGGTTCCATTGAAGCGAACGCCAGGTTGTTGGGTTGAGGAGTTACCTTCAGTACTCTGGAGTATCAATACCACACCTAATAGGTCAACAGCCTATACGCCTTTCTTCATGGTCTATGGTACAGAGGCGGTTCTTCCAAGTGATATCCGTCATGACTCGCCCTGTGTGGCGGCTTATGTTGAAGCTGATAATGAGATAGCCCGTCAAAATGCACTTGATGCTTTGTACGAGGAGCGTGACCATGCGGCGACTGGTTTAGCAATATACCAGCAAGACCTGCATCGCTATCATAGCCGCAGAGTTAAAACCCGTGCGTTTCAAGAAGGCGACTTGGTGCTCCGGCTGATCCAAGATCAAACAGACATGCACAAGTTATCACCACCTTGGGAAGGACCTTTTATGGTCAGAAAAAATTGAACAACGGGTCTTATTACCTCATTGATATACGAGAACATAAGGATTCACGCACGTCGGAGGAGGAGACCCGCTGGCCCTGGAATATTGCTCACCTTCGGCCGTATTACACCTAAGTCACCGGCTCTTGTCTTTGTACATACATTTGTCAGCATCCCTGACAAATTCAGGGCCTCTGTCGTTTCATTTCTGTGTATCTAAGTCTTTATTATTTGTTCATAAGGTCACTTGGGGGCTTCCAACCTACAGGGTTTAGCTTTGATACCCTCTTGACCCGGTGTGGACGCCAAATTATGAGTTATCATTCCTGTTTGCAACTTGCTACTCCACCATGTGGCCCACCAAACTCTTAACAGACAATCTTTTTTAAGACCCTGAACTCGTTAAGGTTGTTGTGTCACGTGAGGCACTACAAAAAAAGACACATCCGTGACATTTTGGGCCGAACAAAAAAAAATATCATACTTATCACACTTCTATGACGATAATTATGACAAAACCCGGTATCATCATAGATGTAGTGGGCTCCTACTTCTATGACAAAAAATCATGACAAAAAATGGGCTTTTCGTCCTGGGCGGGCCGGAGATGCAGCTGCATGACATTCTTTGGGCCGTCCATGACGAAAAAAACCGTGGTAGAAGCGAGGGCGAAGAAAATTTTGGGGAGTTCCCGGTTACGGTGGGTGGTCGGGGGCCGAGCGATGCATGTTTCTCTCGTACACGTACGCGCGTGTGTGCGAGGCGTTGGCTCTAACTGAACCCGAGCGAGGCGTCGGGCTCTAGCTGAACTCGAGCGATTGCACTGCAGGCTAGGCGTTACTGAACCCGAGCAATCGATCGATGGTTGTTAACTGAACCCGATCGAGCGATTCCTTCGCCACTGCTGCTAACTAAAGCCGATCGATGCTGCCTCTCTAGATGAACAGTGAGCGTTGCGAGGGGGGGTGGATGAACAGTGAGCGGTGGGGGTGGATGAACATGACCCCGTGGCGTTGCCTCTGGATGAACAGGACCCCGATCGATCGAGCCGGTTGGGGCTGGATGAATAGGACCCCGTGGAGGGCTAGATGAACAGTAGATGGTGGATGGGTGAATGAACAGTAGCCCGTGGAGGGGTGGTTGAACAAGAGCCCGTGGAGAGGGGTGGTTGAACAGTAGCTGGTGGAGTAGCGCGCGGTGGAGGCTGGATGAACAGGAGCCCGTGGAGGCTGGAGGAGGTCGACGGTGGATGAACAGTAGCCCGTGGAGGCTGGAGGAGGTTGACGGTGGAGATGAATGGTATCCCGTGGAGTCCCGTTTTGCGGTACGCCGCACCCCTCCCGATGAACATGACCCCCGTTTCGACCGTAGCACTCCAACACAAGTCCGTTTCGTCCGTTTTGCGGTACGCCACGCCCCTCCTGATCAACAGGACCCCCGTTTCGACCGTAGGAGGTCTGTTTCCTCTGTTTTGCGGTACGCCAGACCCCTCTCGATGAACAAGATCCCGTTTCGAACATGGACGGTCGAACACAAGGCCGTTTCCTCTGTTCTGCGGTACGCCAGGCCTCGTTTCCATCGCCTGTTCCGTCCAAGCCGGTTGGCTCCCACGCATTCCGTTGCCTCCCGATGAACACGACGCATTTCGTTGCCTCCCCATGAACACGATGCATTTCGTTGGCTCCCCATAAACACGACGACGACGTTGTTTCTCCGTTCCGATCCAGCCATGTACACGAGCCATGGCCGTACGTATGCGCGAGTAGGCGTTCGAGACCCCGCCCGTATGTACACATACGTGGTCGTATTTTCTTTCTTGCACACTGGCCGCTGTACGTACGTGTACATGCTACGTGCGCGCCTCTACTACGACACGTTCGCGCCTCTACATCCACCAGTATGTACGTACACGTTCGCGACCAGAATGACAATGCTATGTACGCTTCGATCGGGTGGGTCCCGACTGTCAGACACTTCCTTGCGTGTGAAGATGTAGCTAGTGGGTCCCAGCAGTTAGGGGGCAAATCTTTTTTTTCGGACACACTTCCTTGCGTGCGAAGATGTAGCTGGTGGGTCCCAGCAGTCAGGGGGGCGAATCGTTTTTTTGCTTGGACGCACTTCCTTGCGTGCGAAGATGTAGTTGGTGGGTCCCAGCAGTTAGGGGGGAAACATTTTTTTAGCGAAATATAGTGGCCCGTCCGATGGGTCCCAGCTGTCAGGTGGAGAAATCATTATTTTCCGTGTAATAAGGAGGCACTTCCTTGCTGTGGCCATGGACCCATCTGTCAGCCTCTCCACATACATTCCACGTTTGATGGAAGTCATTCCTTGACCACGTTGACCACGCCGCGCCGAGAGCACCACGGCGGTGGACGACGGCGAGGCCTAGGAAGGGGACGACGCAGAGCCGGGAAAGACGCGGCAGTGGATGCTCACGCGGAGAGGAGTACGAGGGTTCACTGGTTCGGCTGCGATGTGAGGCTGTCGTCGCCGCAGAATAACAGGGGGTGTGGGTGAGTGGAGGGATGGCCCGGCCAGCGGTGGGAGTAGTAGGGGGCGGTGAGGCCTCCACGGCAGCACAGGCGGCCACGGGAGGCAGGAGCAGGCGGCACGACCGGCGTTGCTTTGGGCGGTTGGAGCAAGAAGACCAGAAGATGAAGAAGCACGACGGTCGTTGGATGGACATCATACGGTCACTGCAGCTAGAATCGTTTATATTGACTAAGTTGACAAAGCCCTTGGTACGTCAACTTAGTAGGCCCACAGGTCAGCTTCTGAAACGGTGCGCCCCAGATGTCAGGGGGAGGAATCATTTTTTGGGCGGGTGAAGCTAGAATATCCGAGATTGAAGAAGAAGCACGGCGTCCGTTGGATGGACATCCAACGACCATTGCTGCTAGAACCATGTATTGACTATAAGTTGACAAAGCCTTGCATATGCGTCAACTCTTTTTTTAGGGGACGCGTCAACTTAGTAAGGCCAGAAGTGTGTGGCAAAGAACTTATAGCCCATTTGATATTTGTAAGAATGTGCAACCCATTTTTGAATTCTAATGGAATTTACTACAGCCCATTTACAGTTTCTTAAAAGTACAATCCATTTCAACCAACCGTTCAAAACAGAATTCAATAAAATTTCCCATATTTTGATGGGATCCAAAATATTTTTATCTCGAAATTTCTAGTCAGATTAAATACAATTTCAATGTAAATTTATATTACGTAAAAATCCAATGAAACATTGCGCTCGCAATAATTAATGAAATTAAAATTTTCAATATCCAAAAATAATATTTTATAAAGTAATTACGTGTTTGGTGCATTTTTTATAGTTACTGCCCAGTATTTATAATTACATCCCATTTATTATTTCTTAAAGCCCATTTTCTTGTTAAGCCTAATGCATCCCTCCTAGGAAAGATTTGCAGCCCAGTGGGGCGGAGAATAATAACTTGACCTTGTCTGGGTATTTCCAAAAAAAGTATAGCTGGGCTAGCCATTTTCAGCTTGAAAAAAATTAATATCTAGGCTGAATATCTGGCATGGGCTAGACGGGCCACAGGCCGCCCAGTTAATACCTGCAGCGATGTTTTCGTTGTTGTTCAGAGGACAAAAATTAATATCTGGGCTAAACATCGAAAAACTCTGCAGTGCTCACACCTCAAAAACACAAATACTGCTCGAGCTGCTTGGTCCCAGCTGTCGGCCACTTCCTGTGCAATTCTCTCGTTTATTGACTACTCCCTCCTTTCCGGTTTATAGTGTTCAATTCAAAAATCTCACCAATCAAGGTAGATGGCGAGTGGTAGAATACTTTTTGCAGTTTTGCAAAAGCACCTAATTAATGCTCTTGTTATCCTTAAAAAATTATATTTATCAATGCATTAATTGTAATGCATGCATGCATAAAGTACATGCATTGGTCAATTTTCTCTTAATACTTGCATGCAATGATTTAATGCACCTTGGAATCTGAACATGTGATGGAAAATAACCAAATTGAGCCTTATAAAATGGAAAAACTAAAATTTTGAGATAAGCCCTATAAACCGAAAAGGAGGGAGTACATAGGTTGACAATGGTGTGGGACCGTGATGTCAGGAAACCAGGAGGAAGCAAAAATAAATTATAGTTATATATATAAAAAATAATAAGGAGGCACTTACGTACACGAGGCTATGGCCCTGGTGGGTCCCCATTGTCATCCTCTCCAAGTAAAGTCATCTCCTCGCCCCCGCGCGCTTTTCGCCCGAAACAGTCAGCGCCGCCCGCCCCGCTTCCCGGTGCAGGCGATTGCTCCGCCTTCAAACAGCACAAGTGCCGTCCGTCCGTCGATCTGCCGCCCACATTAATGATACGCGGTTGCCTAGGCGGCTACTCCAACGCCACATGTCCGTCCCTTTGCCGCCCACCATTGCTATATAAACTACTGCGCCGACCATAGCGGCAGTCATCCGCATCTGTTCCCTTTCTCCCGTCCACACCACTACTGCCCACCATGGCTTCCTCGCGCTCCAGTGCTCTTCGGGACGGGCGGATGACGGACCACAAGGAGATGGCAGCCATTGCTACCGACCGACTGGCTGGCAGGCAGCCGGAGGACGATGACGACCCCAATGGAGAACATGGTAGTCGATGATCCGGCGCCAACCCCCTCCTCCGCGCCATCCTCGCTGGTGCATTGCACCATGACCATCGGCGAGGCCCGTGCCCAATATATGGACACGGTGAGGCAGATGCGTGAGAAGCAGTTCCGGGAGGCGCAGGCCGCCGCCGCCTACAACCACCATCTCCTCCAGGAGCACCTGCAGGCGGACGAGCTGCTCGACTCGTACCGCTCCGCCCGCGAGGGCCGCCTCGAACGCTGGCGGTACCGCATGCGGGTGGCGGAGGCTGCGGCCGCCTACAAAGAGGGCGATAAAGCGGGCGAGGCACTGTTTGGTGAGACCGAGGACGAGGCAGAGGACAATGCCAGCTCCGACGAGTGCCCGCTCCGCTGGCGTCGACGAGAACCCGTGGCGCCAACAACGAGGCAGAGGACACCGCCGGCTCCGCCGAGGCCCCGCCCCGCCAACAACGAGGCAGAGGACATCGCCGGCTCAGTCAAGGCCCCACCTTGCCAGCAACGAGGGGGAGGATTTCCACCGCTCCGCCGAGGCGCCGCCTGCCGGCAATGAGACAGAGGACATCGCCGGCTCCGCCGAGGCCCTGCCCCGCTGCCAACGAGGCGACGCCACATAGAAAACGAGGAAGAGTAGAACACGGTATGTCGCTGCCGCTCGGGTCCAACGAAGGCCACCGCTGCTACCCTCCGGTTGAAGCCAAGCTAGGCAGGTTGACCATTGACGGCCGGTTAGCTGTGCTGAGAAGAACGTTGCTTCTACTTAACTGCTGGTGCAGTTGGTTGACTGACACGTGGGCCCAACATGCCACATGTCAGGTACGCAACTGCACCTGCAGTTAAGTCACTGAAGCTTCTGTTTGGCTTAGCGGGACACAGGTGGGTAGTTTAGGTTAATTAATTATATCTCCAGCGCACCCCTTTTTAGTTGAAGAATGTACGAAATATAATGAAATCCGGCATGTTTATATGAAATCCGACCGTGTATGAATGAATTTATTTCGATTAGTTCGAATTCCTATATCACTGGCATTGGATGAACATGCAAAACAATACGTACTAGCATTATTCCCAGGGTGATCACCTCGTTTGCAGCAGTTTCACATGTACTCCCTCCGGTCCTTTCTAGTCTGCATACAAGTTTTGTCTGCAGTCAAAGTATCTCTACTTTGACCAATCTTATACAAAAAAGTATGCACTTTCACAATGTGCGAAGTAAAAAGGAACAGAAGGAGTACAAAGAGTTTGAGCAGCTTTTTAGCGTTTCTGTACATTGCAATCAAACACACAGAGCTGGCAATTCATAGAGAACATTCAAAACAGTCGATGATTATCCATCTCAGTGACTCACATGTCAGAGGCAATATTTACTTCACAACTAAAGAATAAAAAAAATTGATCGACGCTACTGACAGCAAAGGGCGTCCCATTCGAAAATATCAAACACATGTCTTAAAATCAATGAGCAAAATTTGACAAGGTTGTCCCATTCCAAAATATCAAATGCCTATGATTGTGGAATGGGCAGGGTTTGCCATTAGTTCGGACATTGACATGGCACCTAGTGCTAAATAAACCAGTTGTTCTTTTTGTGCAGTTCCACCAAAATCAACCAAATTCGTGCATAGCTTGTATGATTTCGCCCTTATATGTTGCAACGCCTTGAATTTATCGGCACCTCCTTTCTTGTGGTGGAAATGAATGATTTGATGTATTCATGAACATTTTGTGCAGTTCCCATTGAAATGAAGCTGAGCACCCCTATTTGCACAAATACAAAAAAAGTGATTAGTATAAAGCAAACTGTACTATGAATTGACAGTTTAAACAGGCACCTACATGGTCCATGTAGAGCACACTTTTAGAAAAATGGAACTCACGAGAAAGAATCCTAGAACAACATTGTACTCGCGCATCACAGCAAAAAAATGGAGATTTGTCAGTCCTTCTGAGCTGAAGTTAGTTTGGTCTTGCGGGGAGTAATGTAACCACCCTTTAACTGCTCCTTTTGATGAGAAGATAGACAAGGCTTCTTCATCCTGGCATAATCGGAACTAGTCACTTCACGTGCTCCATATTCTTCTTCAGAGGAAGATGATCTTGTTGTGCAAAGACAAGAGGACAACTAAATGCTAGCATCCCTATTTGCTCGAAAAAAAGAAAAGGAAATATTTAAAACAGCACAGATGAAGCACTTCTCAAGGACAATACCACCTTTTCATGACAGTATCTAAACAGTAGCACAACACCAATAGAGATGACAAAGCTCAATCATATGGATGAAATCAGTGGGCGAGTACCAACCTTTGTCAGGAGGCTTATTGTGTAGAGCATACAGATCAAGCACTTCTCTGGAACCATCTGTTGCTATCTACTGTGGTGGCCATGCTTACTATATACTCCTCGATTAGTTTAATGTTTCCAACATCTTTTTATGCAGTTCCACTAAAATATATGGTATCTTCAAAGAAGATCCCTGTTTGCGCAAGTAGAGATAATTACGTATTGCATTAAGAGTGTCATCAAATCAGTGGCAAAACAATTGCTCGTTCCAGCCATAGTAATAAATTAAGATGCAAAACTATATCATTACTTGTGTCATCACAGTTTCAGTGCTTCATTACAGCACCGGGAGTTGATTTTTGTTTTTCCGCTTGTTCTTCCCCTTCATCACTTGGTTCAATAACAAACAAGCTTCGCCTTCAATGTAAGATTTGGCATGTCAATTTGGGAGCACAAGTATAGCACTAAACAATGACATTAATTTTTTGATGAAAGTGGCAAAATATAGGCCAATAGTTGTGAAATATCCTTATCTTACCTCAATGGGATATTACGGTGCACATACAGATTGGAAGTCTTGTCTCCATTTGTGCAGTTCACCAAAATCAAGCAACATTACCATACAAGTAGCACAACATATGAAAGCACACTGCAGAATCATGTGAAAGAAGGCTAGTACTGACCTCTCATGATGTGGAATTCAAACAACTCACAAGAAGAAGATCTGAACCAAATTTGCCAACACGGATAGGAAGTAAGATCTCCTCTTGTGCAGTTCCACTAAGATCAACCAATCAAGCAACATTGTCGGTGTGACATTTTGGTTGAACTGCACAAAACACTCTTAAAACAAAAGTGTTTTGTGCAGTGCAACAAAAGGTCACAATGACAACGAGGTCAAGTAGATAACCCTGTTTATACAGAGGTGCAAAGGAAACAACTAGTGGTCAATAACGGTGGATGACACAGAAGCCAACAAAAAGAAGCATCTACCTTATCTAGATGGGAAAGAAAACAAGACAGTAGAATTTCTCAAATGGTGGCATTGATTAATATTAACATAGAGATTATATTAACAATAAAATTCGTTAAACATGTAATTTGCTTTGGGCGAGGTTGGGTGTCTGCCCTACCTTGATTTTGTAAGCAATCTTTTATACCCGTATGCATACCATCATTTGCTGTCTCGCTAACTCTCGGTTTTTTTGAGTAGCTGCTGACTCTCGTTAGATGGAAAAAATCATTGAAAAGAGAAAAGGGCCATGCAACCATGCTAATTGGGCGTATGGCACGCCCAGCGATGCATGCAACCCCGCTATTTGGCCTAATCCCCAGCCCCCAGCGATAGCTGAGTGACGGCTACGACCAAGCGGACGACGCGGCAGCGCCGGCTTCAGTCCGCCTGTGATGTTGCCTCCTGCCTGTCGTGCTCCTCCGATGCACTGGCTGATCGGCACTTGCTTGCTGGCTGCTGCACGCTTACTAGATGAGCTGGGCTCTGGCCGCTGGCTTGCTGCTGCTTAGCGCTTGACTGCTTTGCATTGTTGTAATGCTATGTAATGTTGTTGCTTGCTGCTGCTAACCTGCTGAATTTTCTGGTCAGGATAGGGGAGTGGACATACCATGAGGATTAAGGAAATTGATGATCATTCGATCATTGAGGACTTGAAAAGAGGCATGGAGGCAACAAATGGCTCAGTATTTTGATCTCGTCTCAGTATGTCACACAATCAATTATTCTATCTTTATTACATTGCATTTTATTAATTATTTATGTGTATTCGTCATATGGATGTTTCTAAAAATTGTCGTATCTCGTATCCTCGTATCTGTATCACCGTGTCCATGTCCACGTATCGATGCTTCGTTGGCTATGACATAAGTCACGCATCAAAATCAAGCGAATTCCTCGGAAGAAGAGAATTGCTTGTTATTGTGCTTAAGAGTCTGCCCCACCTTAAATTTTTTTTGTCCTCCGCCATGTGACTGTGGCATTGCATCAATTTTCCAACGGCACTATTAGAGGGTGTTTGTTTACAGGGACATTTTGGTGTAGGGACTAAAAAAACTCCGTGTGAGTCCCATCTAAACCAAACAGGAGGGACTTTTAGGGACTAAAAGTGGGCTTTTTTGGGACTAAAGAAAGAAGACCCCGAGGGAGTCTTTTTGGGACTTTTTCCAACAGTTGCCCCTTCCAGGCATCGCACCTTGTCTCTATTAGTTCATTACTAGGGGTAACATGGTCTTTTAGCATGTCATTTAATAACCTCTAGTCCATGTTTAGTCCCTAGATCCAAGCAGGTAGGGACTAAGGAGTTTTTAACCAAACAGGGCCTTAGATTAACAACAACTAAAGAGTTACACGAGACAGTGGACGCACCAGCACCATGTGCATCTACCAATGTACTGTGGTCATGCACAGTCTGTTGCAACAAAGAACAAACAACCAAGGAGCATATTTCTGTTGGTCCTAGTTTTATTATCTTTAGACACCTTTCCCTATGTGAGCGCAGCAAATCTAGTCCTGCTCAAACTCTACAGCCTTGTCCCCCAAAACAAAAGATCAGTTTGTTACAGATGTGCGTACTGCGTTTGTCGTTGTTTTCCCTTTTCGACCAACGTAGGTGCTGGATAGCCAGTCTGTACTAGTACTTTCGCCCCTTCCTTTCCTCTTTGAACCATGTCCTAGATTTATGCGATACAACTTTCCCCACTACTTTCCCACACTCCTTTCCTCTTTGAACCATGTCCTAGATTCATGGTATACATGCAGCTAGAGCAATGCATGTGGAATAAGTAAATTATACCTTAAGATTCTTGGGGCGTGGTTCGGTGGGCGACGGGATGGCGGCGAAGAAGAAGGGGTCGGAGACCCTCCCGCGCCGCCGCTAGGTGAAAGTGAACAGTTGCGTCGGTAGTGGATTCCCTCGCTCGCTGACGGCGACATCGTTAAGCCTCCTTCCCTTCCCGGTGGACGGATCCTGCCGGCTCTTTGAGCAGCAGTGAGGGGAGATAGAGGCCAACGAAGTCTTGTTTAGATCTGGAGAGGGTGAGAGAGTGTGAAGAGAGCAAGTACAAGCGCTGAGGCTCCATCGTGTATATATATACTGGAGAGAGAGAGAGTGTGTGAAGCGTGCAAACCCTAGAAAACAAGCACCGAGGCTGCAGCTTATAGAGTACGTGATGAGGTGATTATACGATCACTACGAGATCGTATGGATCCGTATCCATCCATTTTGACCAGTCAAAGAATCCTCCTGGCACAAATTATGCTCAAGTGTAGTTATCGAACCCGAGACCTCAAGTTTTTTTTGAGTGGAACCCGAGACCTCAAGTTTGATGAGCGAATAGGCTAACCAGCTACACAACCCTCCCGTTATGTTCAACGAGAGGAAAATAACCTTTTATACATTCCTGCATTCGTGCGACAAGCATGTCGTGTTTTTTTTGTGTGTGGGAGTCATTGGGATTTAAATCATAATCGGGTCATGTGGCTTTGGTGGTAAGACTATCCAGAGTGGTGCAGAAATAATGCAGCCTTAGTCACCTTACCTCTCTCCACGTAGTACGCTGGGTCCCACCAGTCAGAGGGTGAAACAAACAAATTAATAAGAAAAAACAAAAGCGCGAGCGGTGTATCTTACCTCACACATCTCGCTACTGCTCGAGAACACTGTCTAATTGATCCCTCTGTTCGCTCACGTACTATTTTAAGTGAATCCTTATTATAGCATGCACACAATTTTAGGCACTTGTATTCGACCTAAGTCAGTGTGCCACTGTATCTCGTACTTACTACTCCCTCTGTCTAGGTGTAATAAGTCACGTTAGAAGGTGTAGCGGGACCAAGGTGCGTGCGTGTGCGTGCATGTGTGTGTGTGTTTAACAACATGTGTGTGTTAGAGAGAGCGACAGATCGACCTACTCCTACAGAGAGATGGTGTGTAGTGTATGATTTTTGCCGCGAGAGTCGGTGCATCCTCTCGTTTCTGGGCGTGTCCAATAGGGATATGCGGACATCTGCCATGCCCGCTCCTGACCAGCCTGGCGCACCCAAAGCCCCTCCATCACCCGCGCGCGCTTCCCGCCCGAAACGGTCAGCGTCGCTCCAAAGAATCGGTGCCGTATTCATGCCCGGGCAGAGCGGACGCGACCTCTCACTGGCGCAAGAGTGATGGTTGCTTCGTCCGTCCAACTTACTGTTGGGTCTATGTGATTTGATGGCTCATTGGTCTTTATTACTTAGGTGGTAGGACTGCTGGATGTGCCACGCTTTCAGCGAAAGGAGGTACTACTAGATTACAATTTTCTCCATTCTTACAGTGGAGGAGTGCAAGAGCAGTGAAAACACGCAGGCTCAGTGATTACATGGCCCACCTCACACTATCACCATATTTTCTGGACACTGTGCGACACCTAACTCTTTACATAGTACTCCCTCCATTCCTAAATACTACTAGATTTGTCCCCGCGCGTTGCCGCGGAATAGCCGTATATCTCTCTGCATAAAATTGTCGATTTCATAGAACTAAAAAAACTCTATAACCGCATGACAAATGTGGTAGCCAAACTAAAAAGACTCCCATCATCATGAGATCATCCGACGTAAGGAAAAAAGATCAACCAACTCCTACGGCATAATGGGATTATATTTTTCTTTTTGACATGTTAATGGGACTTAAAAGCTCACTTACATGCATGCTACCGGTGCATGCTTGTGTCCAGACATGTTGATGTGATTTAAAACCCACTCACATGCATGCCACGGTATTTCTGCATGCTTGCATGTGGCTTAGTGCGGAGCCTCTCAACATCTAGATCAGACCGCTATTATGGACTGATTTAGTTCATTTAACGGCTACATTAATTTTGATGATGTGGCTCAAGGAGAGAATAGTGAATTCCTAGTAGTGGAGGCTAGCTATTACTAGTAGATAAGTCTTTGTAGAGATTCCACTAGGTGAACTACATATGGAACAAAATGAATGAATCTACACTTAAAATGCATCTATATACATCCGCATGTGGTTCATGGTGAAATCTCTACAAAGACTTATATTTAGGAACGGAGCACGTACTAGTATAGTACGTACTGTAATTTATCAGCGAGAAAATTTTGTACAATGCTATGAAGCTTCCAGCTTCTGTTACATGTATCTTGCGTCCAAGGTTGCCCGTTGCAACATTTCATCAAATACAAAGGAGACTAACATGCATGCTATTGCATCTCAATGATTGACAGATCATAGCAAATATGTACTCCCTCTGTTCCAAAATAAGTGTCTCAATTTTATGCAAACTTTAGTACAAAGTTGTACTACTACTAAAGTTGACACTTATTTTGGAACAGAGGCAGCTAAAGAAAAAAACAATCCATGCAGTCCCTAGCCCTTGAACCGTGAACCCTAACCAGGCTTCAATTTGCTGGCAACATTCGAGCTTCCTAAGAAATGAAGTTTGCAACCTTTTGACCATCGGATCATTTTGTGCAGTTTCACCAAAATCGAGATGAGCATCCCTGTGGCAAAGAAATTGAAGAAGCGTGATTAGAATAAGATTACTGGGACTAGTTGATGAGACATAAACTCATCACAAATACAGTATGTAGAAGCCAGTAGAGGTATGTGTGGGGCAAAGAAGTAGAGAAATATCCACATGGAGTGATGTGGGCAGCTGGAGCAGTGGTGCAAGCCGGCTGTAAAGGGACTTGTACCTGAGGGATGTAGCTCAACCTTGAGGAGGGCGGCGAGAGGCAGCAACTGCCCATGTCGCGACAGTGAGCAAGGGACGAAGGCAACCTCACCGGCTTTGTGAGAGAGAATGGCGGGGACCCTTGGTCGGGATGTGCCGACAGTGGGTTTTCACCGTCGGCGACGGCGACCGCATCTACACTCAGCATCCACCCATTCCCCCGGCGGACGTGATCCACCGGGATGTTAGAGATGTGGCCACAGTCATTTTGTGCGAGAGAGTGTGAAGAGAGCAACCCCAGCAAGCAACCGTGTAGGCTGGCCCGTCCTGACTATGTATATAGTGGAGCGGTTTCCTTTTCTCTCCATATGAACCTATCATATTGCGTACGTGCCACTGAAGAAAAAAAACTTTATTTATAAATTACGCGGCACCTACTACTCGTTCTCCTATAACCTTGCGCTTGGCATCTCCAAAATATTAACCTTGCGATTGGCTGTTCGCCTCTTCGGGAAGTCGAGCAATAATGGTAGTGCAATGTATATCATTCTGGCTATATGAGACCGAATGAATTGCTGCACGTCCACCACGTGAGCGAGGGTCGAGGGGCGAGGGAGAGTGCTACATACGGAGCAAAATGAGTGAATCTACACTCTAAAATACGTATGTATACATCAGTGTTTGGAGTATGTACTAGTAGTTCAGATTGAAATCTACTAAAGGACATATATATTCCAAACAATATGATATAATCTCTATAACAAAGGTAGTAGGGACGAGGAGTAAATGGAGGGAGTAGTAAATTTTTCTCCTCGTCCTGCGAGGCACCGCGCACATGGGCGAGGGAGCGGGCGTAAGGCGGACAATACTAATCAAGCTTCACCTCATCCTGCGAGCCACCGCGCCTGTGGGCGGGGGAGACGGCGTACTAAGCAAGCTTCTCCTCGTTCTGCGAGTTGACGGGACACATCAAAAGTACTCCAGTGCATAGAGCCTTGTCTTTAAGGTAGGCCCCACATGGTTTGCCTCTTTTTTTAACATAACGCGTCAAGTCACAATTTGTTTGTTCACCTGTGGTAGACGATCCCCCCTCCACCAAGTGGACAACCAGTACACGTGCCAAATTACCACGTGGGCTGCCTTTTTCGTACAGAAATGAGCTCCACCATGTACCCGCATGGGTGTGGTTGGGAAAGAGACGGGAGTACGTGCGCCTGCATGCACCTCTTCTCTTCATGCACGTCCCCCACCTACGTGGGTGTGTGTGAGAGATACAAATCGCGTTTGTGAGTGTTTTTTGTTTGGGGGGGGGTTGATTTTGTGAATGTATTTGTGGGAATATGTGTTGATGACATCTTAGACAAAATTTTGCATGCAATGTGTGTGAAATGGAGGCCTACCCATATCATATATAGAGGGTCGGGCAATCCACGAGAAGAGAGGGAGGGGTCATAGATATCGATAGAGTCAAAGAGAGGATAAGTGGGTGGGTGCGAGATCGATGAAGAGAGCCATCGAAATTGTGTGTGTGTGCAAGTCAAAGATATAGGGCGACTGACTTACCGGAACGTCAGAGGGCACATGTCAAGTTTGTGTGTGGCAGGGAGACATGACTAGAGCGCTCGATG
>NC_041389.1:462845392-462852979 GCF_002162155.2 Triticum dicoccoides | reverse complement strand
GGGGGAGGGGGTGGGGGGAGGGGTAGGCAGAGGCCTAACTATAGAGGTAGAACGACTCGTATATGTGTTGAGAAGGAGAGACCCAGCTATATCTTGAGGGAGATCGGTTGACATCCATACATAACTGAAGGATGGGAAATATGATGGTACAAAGAGAGGGAGAGAGAGAGAGAGAGGAGAGAGAGAGAGGGAGGGAGAGGGAGGGAGATGGGTAGAGTGTTGGATGGGTGATGGAGTTGCTTCTCGAAGATGGTGGGAGAGGCCTACTAGACAAACTGAGGGTGGAACTGCAATGTTATGAATAAGAGTGGGGATGTGTTTCTGTGTGTGCGTGTGTGTGATAGATCTGTCGGGACACATCCATGAATTTATGGTAATGTGTGGTGTTTGCAACTCACATCTAAATACTTGTAGGCGTAGGGGGCGGGGCACCATACATTATGTGATAAACATATTATACATATGAGACATGGTTTAGATTATGAAGATCTAGCTAGAGCTAGAAATGTAATGTGATTTGAAATCAACATAAAGTGGATTCAAAAAATCGAGTTCGAGTTCATATAGTACACATAGTTCATATGTAACTCGAGACTAATCATGTGGTGTGTTGTGAAGATAATACACAAACGATGGTTTAACTTGAAAATAATGATGATTGTAGATCTTATTAAAATAGAGAAACAAATTCAAATGCTTTGACTTCACAATAATCATTACTGTAGATCTTATTCAAATAAAGAAACGAATTCAAATTTAGTTCATATTGAAGCGGTAGTATATATGTTTGGAATGCACTAAAACGTTCATTTGAGTAGGTTGCATGCATTATACACGTAGCGAAATATTTTAATTGAACATAACATGAATTCAAAGTTTAGAATGACATTTGTAGTGGGCATTGATTTGGTACAGTACACGTTAGGCTTGTCCGGAAATTTCAACCCGCGGCTTGTTAGCCCGAAATATTTAAGATATATCTTTGTCTTGTCGTGCTCCGACAACTCCCTCCATCTCAACCCGCGCCTTGCTATTCCGAAATTACAACGCGCGCGAAAACTCCCACCTCCTGTGAAATCCCGACACGTGAAATGCCCGTGGTAGCCCTGAACCGAAAGAACCACCTCAAATCGGTGGGGGTACTTTCATAACTTACCCCATATTTCGGACAAGTGCGTCCCTAAGCCATGGTTCCCCACTGCCACCCCATACGCCCATTCATACACCGAGGCCGCGAAAACCCGCGACGAAGCCTCACACCCTGCTCCGTCCGCCACGCAGCCGGAGCCTCTTCCCTGACGATGTCGTCCACAGCAACACCTCGACGTCCCTCATCCATCGTACTGGATGAGGATCCGTCGTTGATCTCGTCGTCCCCCCGGTTCAGCCACCCCGTCCTCCACCTCCAAGGAGCTGCCCTGATGTTCCCCTCGTCTTTCGCGCCACCTCCATTCCCACACCGTCGTCTTCACCTGCACCACCGGAAGAGCATCATCATCGCTGTTTCCTCGGATGAAGCTGCGGCCTAATCGGCGCCACCAAAGAGGTTGTACACTAATCGCCACAGTTTCTTCTTGATTCAATCTCATGGTGCTGTCGACGCTTGGTCCTGAGCCAACACGGCACGGCTCCATCCACGGCGGTGTCGCCGGCCACTTCCTCCACAGTGTCGCTCCCTCGGCGGCGACGTCCACATCAGTAGGAGCTGCTGCTGCTTTAGCTCTCGCTCGCGTTGCTGCTCTGCTCTTGCTCTCGGTCCCCTGCCTGGTCTGCTCTTGCTATTGCTATTGCTCTTGCTCGCGCTGCTGCTCTCGCTCTTGCTCTTGCTTGTGATGCTGCTCCGATTTAGCTACACTTCAGTCGACTGAATTGACTTTTGGGTTAGTCGATTTTCAGGGGGTGGGGGGCTCACCGGGGTGAAGGAAGAACCAATCGCATCGGGGAGGGGGCCTCACCGGAGAGGTACCCCACTATCTATCTTAGGGTTCAGGGTGGGGCGATGGTCGCTGGCGGTGGCGGGTCGGTGGCGTGGGGATCGCTGGAGAAAAAGCTCGGCACGGGGAGGGGGGGCTAGAGGGATGGCCGGGGCGGCGGCAGACCGACGGTGGGGAGTGTTGTTGGGAAGGGCGGGGCGGCGCACCGCCGGCCGCGGGCGGTGGGGGGCTGCTGTTTGGCCGGTGGTGGCTGGCGGCTCAGGGGGGGTGGAGGTTGAAGATGAACCGCAGGCCCTTGATTGCGTATCAAATGGCTGCAAAATCGACTAACCAGAGATGAAAAATTCAGTCGACTGACGTGTAGCCTCACCTTGCTAGTGCGTTCAGTTTCCACAGCAAAATTTAGTTTCGATAGCAAAATTCAGTTTCGACAGTTAAGTTCAGTTTCAACAGTTAAGTTCACTTTCAACAGTTAAATTCAGTTTCGACAGTTAAGTTCAGATATGAGCGGCTAATGTATTTTACATCTAGCACTTTGTGGTTATGTATTTTACGTGATGTATTGGAGATGGTATTAGAATTCCACTCAGGTTAACGTTGTCTCTCTTGTCCTGCTTCAGCCTCGGCGTCGTACAACTCACCGGAGATGCTCCAACAACGAAACCCTCCATCACAGCGGAGCAGTACCTTGGGCTCCATCTCCAGATGCCTAACATCTTCTTCCCCTCCTCCGACAGCCAAGTCAGCCGAAGCATCCTCACCGGCCAACCCAATCACGCTGAGATCGACATGGCTTAGCCAAAGAGGTTGTGCACTTGTTGCATCTCCTTTTTACTCTACATGTTATATATATTGTCCACTGAGCACTCGTAGTAACGGGAAATACGATTACTTTATCCTACTATATGACAAGCAGTGAGGTACCAAGCAACTTAGCTATCCATGATGGACTCTCTTGAACACCATCATTATTTATCTCTGCGCGTTTGAGCTGTGCATTTGTCGATGGCCCTGGGATTTGAGCTAGTAGGGCAGTGGCCTGGGTCCAAAGTAATAGAATTAGCACAAAAACATTTTTTAGTGTAGGCTTTTCCTTGCTCAAGCCTGCCTACTAGAATCGCCAGTGCTTGAAAGGAAAAGTGAACGAAAAACATAGGAATTGGGAAGTTTCCTATGGTACTACTATTCATGAATTTGGTTCAAAGGAATGGAGCAAAGGAAAACTGTAGGATTTGTTCCTTTAGTGTCTCCTTGAAATAAAAAATGTAGGAATTTTAATTTTCACTTGTCCTCCTTTTCAAATTCCTATTCATGAAGCACAAGACTAAGAGATAGTAGCATAATAGCATTATAACAGTACATTTTCTAGTGGTTTGACTTAATCTCACCATGCTTCTTTGCATCCTGTGATCTTCCAATTGTTGTGAATCAAACACCCAGATTGGCAGAAATCCTATGTTTTTAAATTCTCTATTTTACACGTGCATTCCTATCATATTCCTGTCTATTTCCTATCCCTGCATTGTTGGAATCCTCCAATTCAAACGAGCCCTTACAGAATTACTTCTCTTACAGATAGTTGTCAAAGAAAACCTTACATGGTTTGTCCCGCTCCTGCTGCGCTGTCATACACCCCAGCTCAGCTGCTCCAACGACAGAAGGGTCCAGCACAGCAGGGATCCGGCCTCCACACTGTCTTTCCCCGCCTCAGATCTTCTTCCCCGCCGCCGGTTGCCATGAAAACTGCATTACCATCATCAACCGAGCAGATGACCTTGAGGACTACATGGGTCCGCAAGAGAGGTCACACTCTTTCGTGTCTGCTTACGTTATGCATCACTTAATATTACATGCTACTTTATCGTCCTTTTCACCTATTAGACTCTGAGTCAGCTCCAAACTAATGGTTAAACTTGAGTTTTTAAATGGTTGTGGGGTACATATCGGGGCCGCAATCAATAGTATCTATCTACTATCTGGTTAATCTCCGGTGCCTACTATGAGTTTCATGTTGGGTGGGAAACAAACAGTAAAGAAGCCATTATCTGTATTCTTTAACTGAAGCCATTATGTGCCTGCTATCATTGGTTTTGGATCTATCCATAGTTTGCTACCATCACTCTGGATTTGTGCATGCACTCCTTACATAATCTCACTATGTTTTATTCCTATGCGTGCCAGTTATTGTACACAATGGAACTGATCATGTAGAGCAAAAGAGACGAGCCTTGCATGGCAATAAAATTTCATGCATGCGTCGTTCCGTGGTGGGCGCAAAGGCAGCCCCCCTCCACCCATTTCGGATCGTAATCAAGAGGAAGATAACTGTTCTGAGGGGGATTCAGAAGGAGAAGACCACTCCTATTTACCCCATGAGGTCTTCTCTCTAACTTGGCATGCTGATGTTGGTAATATCATGCATATGATGCCTTGCATTGCTTACTGTATACATTAAAGATGTCATCTACTTAGTTTAGACATGCTTTGTGTCAATGCCATCTGTTTAGTTTCTTTATCGTATATGTGAATCATGCAATGCCATCTTGTTTAGCCAGGCATCATATATGTGAATTTTGCAATGCCACCCTGGTTAGCCAGTCATCTTATATGTGAATTATATCATGCCATCATTTTTTTATTACGTGTTAAATTTGTCAACAATTTTAGTACATTCAATTACTCTTCCTGTGCATCAGCCATTCGGCACGGTCATGGGAAAATCTGGAGTGGAAATAAGGTCTTCAGAGCAGACAATGCTATCTGACGAAGCGCATGTCTTGCTGGTTACGGATAGCTCCTCAGAGGAGGATTCATAGACAGATGACCAGTCATATTCCCCCCCCCCCGAGGTGCATGCTCTAACTTGGCAGGGTTATGTTGCTCATATCGTGCGTATGGTATCTTGCATTGCTATGTCATTTGCTTAGTTTAGACATGCTTTGTGTGAATGCCACCTGTTTAGTGTCTAATTACCATATATGTGAATTATGCAATGCCATCTTGTTGCAAGACATTATATATGTGAATTATGCAATGTTATCTTGTTGCAAGGCATTATGTATGTGAATTATGCAATGCCATGTTATTTAGGCAAGCGTCATATATGTGAATTATATCATGCCGTCCTTTTTTTTGTATTTCTCATTGCTTTTGTCAACAATGTTTGTATATTCAACTGCTCTTTCTGTGCATCAGCCATTTGAATTGGTGATGGAGAAATCTGGAGTGAAAACAAGGTATTCAGAGCAGACAATGCTACCTGCTGAAGCAGACATCTTGCTGGTTACAGAGAGCTCCTCAGAGGAGGATTCAGAGACTGATGACCAGTCCTATTTCCCCCCTAAGGTCTATGCTCAAACTTGGCAGGGTTATATTACCCATGTCATGCATGTTGTATGGCATTGCTTAGTTTTTACATCATATATGGATTGCCATCTTCTTACTTGCTTACTATATAAATCATATATTTGAAATATATCATGCCATCATGTTTACATAGTACATACACATCATCTATCTGAATTATGGCATGGCAACCCATTTAATAAAGACATCATATAGTTATATCATCTCATCCTGTTTAGTGTTTACAGTCATCATATTTTGAATTATGGCATTCTATCCGTGAATGTATGAGAATGATGGCATGCCAACCTATTTAATAAGCACATTATATAGTTATATCATGTCATCCTGTTTACATAGTCATCATATTTTGAACTATGTCTTTCCATCTTTTTTAGTTAGCCATCATAATGTGAAATTGTGTCATGCTATCCTGGTTAGTTAGCCATCATATATGTGAAATTGTGTCATGCTATTCTGTTTGGTTAGACAACATAAATATGAATTATTTCATGCCCTCTTTTATTCCCCACTATCCATTGCACCTGTCTATCATACAATGTCTATACTTTCAATTACTTTTCTTGTTTATCAGCCATTTGAATTGGAGAGGGTGATGGCAGTATCTAAGGGAGTAACAACACGACCTTCAGAAAAGATAGTGCTACCAGTTGATGCAGATAGAACCACGGTTGTACTTGACCAAGGACCAGATCCACCACACATAACCCAGATCTCGCAGATTGTACCCCTACCCAGTTGGACAGAGAACCAGCTACACCCCTTCTAACCCTAACCCCGACAGATAGTAACCCAGTTCCAGTTGACACAACACCATCTCCACCATAGAGCACCCAAATACGAGCAATTAGTAAGGGAACTGCAGTGCCCAAAGCACGAGGACCACCACTCCGAATCCCAACTCAACGCTTAAAGGAGAAGAAGATTTGTTCTCAGGTCAGGTTTTGTAGCTATGGTTCATACTCCTTTGCTCTTGCATTACTGTATTTACTCATACCAACTATTTTCAAATTTGAAGGATGGAATTGAAACTCCAATGGTACAATAGGTATGTTTCAAACCTGTTTCTTTAACTGGTTTGCTGTTGTAACCTGCTCTATGTTGATTTCAGTTTCAATTGAATAAATAGTTATGTTCTCATGTCATGCACATTAAAAGTGTTGTTATTGCTCTATTGTTTCCCACACTTATATTCGATCTATTCTGCTTTGTCTTGAACAAATATTATTTGAACTGTGTCTCTATCTTGATTTGGCAACAAAAACTAGAATGATATAGACCATAAAGTGACCTTGGTACATAGATATATGTTTGTTTCATGCTGTTATCCTGTCCACTTTACTACTGAACTCATTTACCAAAATCAGTTTCATATACAACATGGTAAACCTGTGATGTGTCTGCTTGTTTCTCTTTTAGAATGCGGACAAAATATTGGAGAACAGTACCGCGTTATGCATGGTAAAGGAAGTAATGCAGATAAAGTTCAAGATAGTGAGACATCCCTGTTGGTCTCCAAGAAAGCTGATAAAAACTATCTTGACGACAGTGGGAGAACCCAAAAGTCCTATCTTGATGTAGTGTTCGAGTTACTGGCCACTACTGCTGGCACAAGCTCTTCGAACTCACTGCCTGAATCAGTTCGTCTTCTTGAGTCTCAACTTCAAGTTGAAAGACATCGATCAGATGTGCTGCGACAGGAAGCTGAAGGACTGAGGAAGTCCCTGTAGAATTCAGATGCATATTTCCTCTTGCAACAGCAAGCGCTGGAGGATTTAAGCGCCAAACAAGAGAAGGTTAATAAGCTTGCTAAGCATCTTGCCAGCATTCACTACAAAAAAAAGACACATCCGTGACATTTTGGGTCGAACGAATTTTTTCTGTCATACATATGACACTTCTATGACGATAATTGTGACAAAACCCGGTATCAGCATAGATGTGGTGGGCTCCTACTTCTATGACAAAAATGGGCTTTTCGTCCTGGGCGGGCCGGAGACGCAGCTGCATGACATTCTTTGGGCCGTCCATGACGGAAAAAAACCATGGTAGAAGCGAGGGCGAGGAAAATTTCGGGGAGTTCCCGGTTATGGTGGGAGGTCGGGGGCCGAGCGATGCGCGTTTCTCTCATACACGTACGCGCGTGTGTGTGAGGCGTTGGCTCTAACTGAACCCGAGCGAGGCGTTGGGCTCTAACTGAACCCGAGCAATTGCACTGCAGGCTACGGGTTACTGAACCCGAGCGATCGATTCCTTCGCTACTGCTGCTAACTGAAGCCGATCGATG
>NC_041389.1:462827586-462844890 GCF_002162155.2 Triticum dicoccoides | reverse complement strand
CCGATGAACATGACCCCCGTTTCGACCGTAGGAGGTCCGTTTCGTTCGTTTTGTGGTACGCCACACCCCTCCCGATCAACAGGACCCTCGTTTCGACCGTAGGAGGTCCATTTCCTCCGTTTTGCGGTACGCCACACCCCTCCCGATCAACAGGACCCCCATTTCGACCGTAGGAGGTCCGTTTCCTCCGTTTTGCGGTACGCCAAACCCCTCTCGATGAACAGGATCCCGTTTCAAACATGGCCAGTCGAACACAAGGCCGTTTCCTCCGTTCTGCGGTATGCCAGGCCTCGTTTCCATCGCCTGTTCCGTCCAAGCCCTCCCGATGAACACGACCATGCATTCCTTTCCGACCCAGCCGGTTGGCTCCCCATGAACACGACGACGACGTTGTTTCTCCGTTCCGACCCAGCCAATGTACACGAGCCCTGGCCGTACGTATATATGCACGAGTAGGCGTTCGAGACCCCGCCCGTATGTACACATACGTGGCCGTATTTTCTTTCTTGCACCCTGGCCGCTGTACGTACGTGTACATGCTATGTGCGCGCCTCTACTACGACACGTGCACGCCTCTACTACGACATGTGCGCGCCTCTACATCCACCAGTATGTACGTACACGTTCGCGACCAGAATGACAACGCTACGTATGCTTCGACCAGGTGGGTCCCGATTGTCAGGAAATTCCTTGCATGCGAAGATGTAGCTGGTGGGTCCCAGCAGTCAGGGGAGGGGCGAATCGTTTTTTTGCCCGGACGCACTTCCTTGCATGCGAAGGTGTAGCTGGTGGGTCCTAGCAGTCAGGGGGGCGAATCGTTTTTTTTTGCCCGGACGCACTTCCTTGCATGCAAAGGTGTAGCTGGTAGGTCCCAGCAGTCAGGGGGGAAACATTTTTTTCGTGAAATACGGTGGCCCGTACGGTGGGTCCCCGCTGTCAGGTGGAGGAATAATTATTTTGCACGTAATAAGGAGGCACTTCCTTGCGGCCGCCGTGGACCCAGCTGTCAGCCTCTCCACATACAGTACTCTTCTGATGGAAGTCGGTCATTGACCACATTGACCACGCCGCGCCGAGAGCACCACGGCAGTGGACGACGGCGAGGCCTAGGAAGGGGACAACGCGGAGCTGGGGAAGACACGGCAGTGGAAGCCCGCGCGGAGAGGAGTACAAGGGTTCACTGTTCGGCTGCGGTGTGAGGCTGCCGTCGCCCCAGAATAACAGGGGGTGTGGGTGAGTAGAGGGATGCCCTGGCCAGCGGTGGGAGTAGTAGGGGGCGCTGAGACCTGCGCGGCAGCACAGCCAGCCACGGGAGGCAGGAGCAAGCGGTCCCGCCGGCGCTGCTTTGGCGGCTGGAGCAAGAAGATTGGAGAGTGAAGAAACACGACGGCCGTTGGATTGACATCCAACGGTTACGTCTGCTAGAATGGTTTGTTGATGTATATAATAACTAAAAAAAATCTTGCATACGCGTCAACTAAACAGGCCCACAAGTTAGACCACTCCTTCTTTTTTTAATAATTTATATATAGCTCATGGTAACTTCTTATGCAATTTATTGCAGTCGTTTTTTTGGTTGGTGAGGGCCAATTACGCATATTTCTGTGGGTTCCAAACTATTTTTAATACCGAAATGTCGAGCCAGATTTAAAGTACTTTGAAGATATATTTAAATTAGGTTAATGCCCAGTGAAATAGGAATCTGAAAATGTGAAAAAAAATTATAAAGTAATTGCCAATTTGTCATCTGTTTTTATATTCACAACCCATTTCATATTACTTTCAAGATTTGCAGGCGTCTTGAAAGAGTTGCAGCCCATTAGGGCAAAGAAAAATAAGTAGGCCTGGATTGGTTATTCTTTAGAAAAAATAAACTGGGCTCATTTTCACAAAGAAAAAATAGTTGGGCTGGTCACATGGTGAACATAAAATATAAGCCTGGGCTAGACGGGCCACAACCCAGTTCAAACCCTGCTCCGTCTCAACAATAACAAAAAAATACTGCTTGAGCAGCTACGTCCCAGGTGTCAGCCGATCTTGTGCTGTTCTCTTGTCTATTGACTATATACGCTCACAATGTCGTGGGTCCCAGATGTCAGGAAAACACTAGGAGGAAGCATTTTATTTTTCCATACGCTGACGTGGTGGGCCCCTATCGTCATCCTATCCACGTACTTCTGCCGATTCCTATTGTTTGTTGACCATGTTGACAACGTGAGAGGGCGGCGCCGCAGCGAGCGCACCAAACCGCACGGAGGACGTCGACGTTAACGATTTAGGAGACGGTGGGGCGGAGATGCATGCGCTGAGGCGCAGCCAGCCGTGGGAGGCGGAAGCAGGCGGCCCCACCGGCGCTGGTTTAGTTTTGGCGGCTGGAGGAAGACAGGACTGATGAAACATGACAGACTATAAAAGTAGCAGCAGTACTTAACAACCTTAACTGAAACAAGCAGGGGCACTTAACAACCAAAGCTGAAAGTAGTATGGGTACTTATACAGGTTCAACCATACAAAGCACGCCTCGAACAGTGCTACTTTTCCTACAGTTAACCAAGGGTGAGGCCGCCAAGCCCCAGGACAAGGCCCAGGCGCCACCCCGTTCATCCACAACCTTCTGAAAGCGGCTTCATCTCGCAATGTGGTCAATAAACAGGATATTCGCTTTAGAGCCATGGAAAAGCACGAACATAATCTTCTGTCCTATTCTCCAAGATGGACGGGCCTTCATTATTTGAGACCACCCATGAATAAGTATCTTTTCACCTCCAAGGGGAATTGAGTAGGTCGACATAAACATCATGTTGTGACCAAGCGCAAGTCTGACCCGACCATTGTCAGACATCTGTATAGGAACAATAGAACTGGGCAGTTTCTGTTTCAAGAAGATCACAGCTGTAAAACTGTGTATAAGCAATAGTTTATGAACAACATATATAATAGAAAACAGCTCGTACCATAAGTTTCTCGACACAGTTGGACCTGTTCAACGAGTGCAGCAGTGGCACACATATCCCACGTGGCCTTCCACCATTGAAACGCCCCTCAAGGACCTCAAGACAATCAATAAAGTGTAGGTACTTGTGGATGTCGTCCCAGTCAACTTCAGTGTCATCAGTAACAACCGAGTTACTACAGAATAACAAACGAGCAGCCTGCTTAACTCTGAAAAAACCTACACGTGCCACCAATTATAAGAAAATATTAGTTAGAAGTAGCATCTTCGTGAGAGATTCATTGCTACTTCTAAAGTTAAATTGTGATTAGTTAAACAGAATAGGTGGATTAAGAAGTAATCGAGGCAACAAGCAAGAACCAGATACAAAACTAACATGGATGAACAATTGGAACGACGTCGGGGTGGAAGATCGCAGTGAATATGAGACCAGGTTCTGCTATTTCCATCAACATTCGTGCGCCAACTTTCAGTCCATAACACTTGAGAAAGTTTATCTAAGTTAGGCCATAAAAAAAGCAACGATCTTCTTGGTTCATGAAGCCAACTCGGAACTTATATCCATGGCTTGTCTTCACTGTGACCATTAAACTAGTGTATTCAGTTATGGCAAGGCCGAGCATCTTTGTGTTCTGGAAGAGCAAATAATGCACTGCAGGAAAAATAATATGAGAACACAATGTATTCCCTATCCAAATCTAGAAATATCTTCCTCCTTCATGTCAGTGTTGACCATCGTACTAGTAGTACCTTTTATCCAAATATAGCAATCCAAATTTCCAAATTAGTTGACAGCATGTTCAAAAAAACCCCACCCTCCCAGATAGAGAAGAGGATTCTAGGAACATACTGTGCGCGTTTCAAAATCCCGTGTTAGGATGAGAAGGAACAAGTGTGGCGTCTCGCCGAGGGCGTAGAAACCTATAGGGTACTCGCACTTTGGGCATTGCAAATGAAACACACTAGATTCAGTAGGAAGAAAAATGCATCAACGGCGGTGGCTGCCATCCTAGGATTACCTGCGACCAAGGGACTTGGATTTATCGAGGATGGATGAAGAATTCGTACCTGGTTCTCCATGAGAAAACCCTATGCAATCGCCAAGAGGGGTTTTTCTCTGAACAAGCAGATGAGGGAGAAGGAGATTCAGGCCCAGTGAAATATTGCCGCTTCGTCCATCCAGCTTACTGCTAAAGCCGGAAAGGGGGGGGGGTTGTGATTTGACGGCTCATTGGGCATTACTACGACGCTACGACCAGGGTGTGTCTACCGTGTAGTTGTGCACTCTAATTTGTGCATATGGCACGTGGACCCCGTTGCCTGTTACCCCACATATCAGCGAAAGGAAGTAGAAAGACAGGAGTAACTAGTTACATATAAATATATATTTTGACAGAGAGAAACTCCCTCTGTAAAGAAATATACAAATCTTTTATATCACAACTTTATACATAAGAAAAATCAAGGGGAATATATATAACATATATAATTATAAAAACAGAGTTGTTTTTAACACAGTATAGACGAGTTGGTGATGATGGTGTGCCTGCCGTCCTGCAATATAGGCCGTCCGATTTATATCTGACGGATAGGAAGGAAACTATGGCAATTTTGCAAAAAGGTACCCACACACCTCTCCACATTTGCAAATAAGGCCTTTCCCTCGTTCATCCTTTTCTCTCACAAGATAAAATACTCATACAAATGCATCTTGATGTTACGTGCAACGCACGGGCATTATGGGGGTTCAACTTTTTTTATGGGGTTCAGCTGAGAATATAATACTCAGACAGGCTCACGGTTCTGGACTTTGGGCCGCAAGCCCACCCTGCATGTTTGGGGGCCCATGTGTTCTACCTCAGCGCTTTTCATATTGCAAGCGATCGTTACGACGCTGGTTTTAGATGCTGTTACAAGGCGAATACACAAAATTGAATAACGCACGACAACTGTTGGAATGAAATCGAACGACAGTTCCTAACCAGCAATCAGAGTTGCAATTCTATCAACGATATACCATGTGATAAATAATACCGTCGTACTACTTATACATACAGGACACTTGTTTCACCATGCCAGATTATTACATCAAAATCTCTCGGAGGATAGATCAGTTCGGCAGTTGCGTGCTGCTACTGAAGAATTTCAAAGTTGATTTGGACCAGCTCTCCTTGTCGAGAAAGTTTGATTTTGACATCATCCCCTACCGCAAGATATGATTTAGATTTGAACCTTGACCATCCTTTAGCATCAATCATCATGCGACCATCCTTTGTACTTACGGTATATTGAGCAGGTTCATTCACACCAAGGCTGCCCATGGTAAGAGAAACTCGGCCGCGGTCGCCCGGATTGTTGAACGACTCCCTTGTTGCTCTAGGAATTCTCTGTTTGCAAACAATAAGACATACCCAAACAGTTAGATCAACACAGTGAATCATGTGAAACAACATGAAAAGAAAAAAGAACGAAGCACTTGGGCGGCCAATGCTTACCAAGAAGGTGGACATGTCGGTTTTCGTAAGGACTTTAGTATATGAAGTGCGAACTACAGCCCAGTCTATTGTCGGTGCAACTGCACGTGCCGGAGCAGATGCAAGTGCAAGTGTTGGTGCAGGTGCCGAAGCCGCTGCTGCTGCCGGAGATGGTGCTCCTTGTAGAGCTGGTGCCGGTGTCGGAGCAGGTGCCGGTGTCGATGCCTGATCCTCCGGTAGATCAGACTGATCCGCTGACGCGGTCGGTGCCCAATCCTCAGTTGGATCAGACTGAGCTGCTACCGCTGTCAGTGCTAGAGCAACTACAGGTGCTCGATCCGTTGCTGAAGGTGGTACCGATGTGCGAGACAGCCGCGATCGTGTCTGGTCTGCTATGACCAGCTTTCTAACTTGACTAGGATCTGTGACCTTGATCCAGTCTTTTTCTTCATTTTTTCTAAACGTGAGAAGGACTAATTGTGGCGTTGTTGTTAAACCAAACTACAGTTCATCATAGGGATTCAGCTTGTACTCAGACAACAGACTAATCCAATTTTTTCCAGTAATATAAGTGATGGACAGTGCCTTCATTACTGACATGACATAAGAAGTCAAACCTGCAAAAATAGCCATCGTAGAGCAAACCAATCGGTTTATTCTGTGATGAATGTCACATGGCAAAACCTACATCATAAAATTGCAGGAAAAGAAAGAAAACATGACATTAAATCAATAAGATTTAGATAGTAAATCAATAAGATTTACTTGATGTGACACGAGTGAATCCTTACCAGGAAATCACTATGTTGAAGTACTAAACAGAAGATTGATCGTCCAACTACGGCTGACATGCAGGGGCCCCTTCTACTCCCACAAGCAGGACAGTCCAAAGGTCGTGACAAATCATATGGACCAAACATCCATGGGACTGGAAATCCTGGTGGGTGCGATAAACCTTGCAATGCATACAGATATTGGAGTGTAACCATAATTGATAAACCGTCCTCACAAAAAAGATGATCTGGATACTTCAAAATATACAAACTGAATTGAGTGGACAGACATTAACATAGACCGTTCTCAGGACTGACCACACACCAAAAGCGGCAGTACTAATAAACAATACAGGGTTCACAAACACAAATCAAGTACTGAACAATAGTACTTACTACAAACAAGCAAAGTTGCACTAATTAAACTCTGCAGACTATTTATTGCCACCGACCTACGGGATGAACCCTGCATAACTGACTAGGCCATGGACTTCGTGAGAGATGTCTACATGCACCATCACCATCTTGTCAACCTTGGAGAACCTAACAGAGTGATCTTTCCACTCATAAACATGATGATGAGATAGGCCGCATCAGATTTGTTGGGAAGCTTTAGAAGAACCACACCCTTTGTAATCGAAGGCACAACCAGGAAATTGTTGTGGTCAAGTACAGCCTCGAGAACACGCCTGGCAACAATGCTACAGGAAAACACTAGTTCAGGACACGTGGCAACAAGGACACAACAGTTGGATAGTTTAGCAGTAGAAATCATCCCCAGGTCTTCCAGTTCACATGGCATGACTTTGAGAACTTCATCTCCATCGCGGACCTGGTTCTAATTCAAACAGAAACCATATTTTATTACTACCCCCATTCAGAAATATAAGATGATTTGTTATACTCCATATATGACTACATATACGCACAAAAATGAGTGAACAAAGACACTAGAACATGTCTTCAAAGGCATGAGAGCAGAGGGATTACTTGTAATATCCATAACACAAGTTACTGAGGCAAATATACCCTCTTCAAAGGTAGCATTTGATGTTCATAAAGTACTCCCTCCGTCCCAAAATTCTTGTCTTAGATTTGTCTAGATACGGATGTATCAAGTCACATTTTAGTATTAGATACATCTGTATCTAGACAAATCTAAGACAAGAAATTTGGAACAGAGGAAGTAGTTGAAAGTAATCTATAAGAAATCAGTGTCAACCTCTCGCATGTTTTGGTCAAAAGAGGAATTTAGAACCGTCATTTGGCACATTAAAATCACATGCAAGATCACCCAGAAAGTTGTACTACCAGTACTAGTACTGCATGTTAGATGAAAAAACACGATCAAGATTAAGAAAAAGATCGTCAACAAGAGACATTACCTGGACTTGCTTAATGAGGGATCCCGGAGAGGGGGGCTTGGACAGGGCGATGGCTTTGAGCTTGTCTGCGGTAGTCTCGGCGGGGTGCTTGCGCTTCTTCGTACCATGAGCCTCGACGGTTTTGGCCAGAGCCATAGACATCACGTCGGCCGGTGCTCCAGCGTCCATCCAAGAGAGGAAGCTAAGAGAGAAGAGTGAAAGGAGGAACGAGATGAGGGAGAAGCGAAGCGAGTGGGGGTTTTCTTCAAGAGAGGAAGCTGAGAGAGAAGAGTGAAATGATGGTTGCTTAGTCCGTCCAACTTACTGCTGGAAAGGAGGGGTTTTTGTGATTTGACGGCTCATTGTGCATTACTGCGGCGCTTCGATCTGGGTAGTCTACCGTCACTCTACTACGGAGTAATTTAGTGCATGGCTGGTGGACCCAGGTGCTGGCTGTCCCACACATCGGCAAAAGTGAGTAATTTAGCGCATGGCTGGAGGAGGATCCGCACGGTAGATCATGTCCACTGTTTTTCTGAAGAAAAAAATGATTACAGCAAGCGTTTCCACTCTTACGACAGAGGAGTGCAAAATACGGCAGCCACTTGAACATACATAGTGCTCCTACTACTAGGCATGTGCAGTGGTTCATACGTCAGTAGTACTAGACAATCTTGTTGCTAGTGTAGTAAGATATGATGATAACAAATGATGTTGTGCGCATGTCAACTACTCCTATATGTAACATAGTACCGCTTTTTCGACTGTCCGGTCGAGAATGAACGGTGAGATCAATGTTAACAGAAGTAGGTCTACAGCGCACGGAGAGTATGGTGCTACAGTACTCCACGAAACATGAACCATATGAAGCACAAATAGTGTTAGGCAGGGTGTATGAAGGGGAATTCCGTATGAAGGGTGCACGGGATGGGAGCAAAAGTTCCCTTCTCGACCCACTTTTGGGTGTTTGGCATAGTGCATGAAGGGTGCATGAGTCCACACTAGTAGGTTAACAAAAATACACGAAGAGGAAACAACTATATTGAGATGAGAATGCAACCAAACACACCCACACGCTTTGTGCTACAGTGACTGATCTGCACCGTCTGAGTTTGATCCAACGGTCATGTTGCGCCGAGACATGGACATGCCCATGCAGAGGGTGCCTAAACACCACCGAAGTCCCTCTGCTTCTCGAGGCGCACGACGTTGGTGATGCAGGGTGCAACCGCCTGCAGAGCCCGCTCCCGGTCCATGGGAGCCAGCTCATCAAAGACGGCGTCCAATGGCACGAATGGATTCTGGTGACGGAGCCCTGAAAGGATTCGCTCGGCAACGGCGACGATAGCCCGCAACCCCTCCTTGTCCAGCTCAGCCCCCACCATCACGCGGAGACAACTCAGCTCCTCGGAGATATAGGTGAAGAAGGAGACCAGGTCAGGAAGCCGCAGCTCGTTGAAGTCGACCGGGTGGTCGAACGGGTTTAGCCCGACGGCCGGCATCGTCGTGCTGGCACGACGGTAGGCATCGTGCAGCCGCAACATGTGCTTGGCAACTTGGTTCACCAAGTGGCTCAGGCGATCCTGGACCTCGTCATGATCGGCCCGCTCGCGCTCCAGCCGGCTCCCCTGACGGCCTATCGTATCTCCCGCTTTCTGCAGCAACGCCGCTGACGCCTCGAGCATCTTTGTGGTGGACGCCTGCCGCTTTTGAATCTCCATGAACTCCCGCACATAATGGAGGAGCATGGCACTCCTTTCCTCCTTGAGCTCATGGAGCTCCACGTCCTTGGCCCTGAGCTCTGCATCCTTGGCATGGAGCTACTGAGTCAGGCGCCTCACCTCGGACTCCGTGATCTGCTGCGCCGCCATGGCACCAGGTAGAAGCAATGGAGAGAGTAAGCAAGGGGGGGGGGGAACGGCTGAAAGGCAATGCAATCTACGGGAAGGCGGAGGGAGGCAGGGAGCCACCCGAGGAGCGGGGAATCTTTTGGTTTTCACCATGGGAAAACACCAGTCGACGACTTCTCACATCAGGGAGTAGTGGGTTTTACAGGCGGACTCATCGTGACTAATTGCTGCTGCACCTGCTCCCGTCAATCAAAAAATTAAAAATCCTGCCGCGCCTGCTCCCGTCAATCAGAAAATTAAAAATCCTGCCACACCCAAACACCAGAGCAACGCTGTGGTGGGTATTTAAATTTACCTGCCGGCAAGTAGATAAAAAAAGGGGTGAAAAAACAAATGTGGCGGTGGCCTAGCTAATCGGTCGAACTAGCCCAACTAGCTAGCCACCATGCTTCACTGATGTACTCAGCGGGAAAGGTGGTCTTTCGTGATTTGATGACTCATTTACTTGCTTTGGCGCTACGACCGAGGAGGACCCAGAAAACGCGCGGTAGGGCGTCCCACGTCGGGAAGAATATATGCGTGCACCACCCGGGAGGACCCAGAAACTGCGCGGTAGGGTGTGCCACGTCTCGACACAGAGGAAAAATGTGCGTGTAAAAATATACTCCCTCCGTCTAGGTGTGTAAGTCATCTTACGAAAATCAAATAATCCCAAAACACTTAGGCGCGGTGCATTAACTTCTATCCCGTTTCTTGTTTCTTGACATATCAACCAATAAGAGATGAGGGGTGTGCATGCTTTTAATGATTTGAGACTACCAAACACGACATGCAGTGGTTAGTTCATTGCATGCAATGTTATTAATTAGCAAATAAACATTAAGGTCTCTCGTTTTCCCCTCCTCCTTGGTCACAGTGACTTACTCACCTAGACGGAGGGAGTACTGTATCAGACGTCGACAGTAACTCTAGTACCTATGGTTCGACCTCGGGACCCAGCCAGTCGGTCGAAAACACCCCACTAGCTACACAGCTTCATCATGCAAACGTGGCATGGAGGATAGATGTGGTTAGCTCCGTCTCGACCAGCCACAACATCTCTTGTTCTAGGCGATTCTTCTATTTTCCAAGATTTTTGTTGTTGTTGTAATAACACCACGGCAAGCTAGCGCCGCTCTTCGTGTGTGCCCGTGCAAAGGTTAGACGATGGAGAGAAGAGAGATTGAGAGTGTAGACCTAGGACCCACCAGTAAGTGAGAAAACGGTCATGCACGTGTTGACGAGGCACTCCCTCTACTCTACTCAACGTAATACTATATAAAATCAAGTTATGGGACAAAGCCAACAACCGTTATTGTTTCAGGCTATCGACTTACGCTTTTTAGTCCAGGTTGCCAGTTCGAATCTCCTCTTTTAGATTTGTTAGTTTTAGGTCCAAATTTGATTAATGACAAGTGGGACCCCGTGTGTTGTTCCGATATTTCAGTGTAGGATGGTTTTTTTTGAACAAACACTTTGCGCGGTTAGACAAGTAACGACACGAGTTACACGTATTTTGCAAGTTTACGAACAAAAATGACAGCGGTATATAATATCACATCCACCCCGCAGCTTAGATACCATGCTGATACGAGTTTTTACACCGTTGGAAGTGAGATCCAATGGCTTGGGAGTAGTCTTTGTAATTATGCGCAATTTCCAAACTCTCCAAAGGTTTTTTGCAAATAAAACATTCAGGCCTCGTGTGTGCCGCTGCATCTTCAATCCAACGGCTCCCCGTTGCTCATATTAGGTGCTCCCCATAGCTTAATTACCCGCTACGATGATATGAGCATCTAGGTCGTCTGATCAGTGATCAGATGGCACATGCGTAGTACTTGTACTTTCTGCGCATTTCCCAAACTCTATCAGCCGTATATTGCAAAAACATTCAAACCTCCTACTGTGGGCCGTTAGATCTCAGTGAACTCGTATCACCATAGAATCTACGGTGCGGGAACACCTCATATACTCCCGTGTGAGAAAACATAAGGTACTATCGCAGCTTGGATGCTACGGTGATACGAGCTTCGAGGTTGTTTGATCTGAGATCCAATGGCATCTGAGCAGTCTTTGTGCTTGTAAGCAATGGCCGAACTCTTTTGGGGCTTTTCTGCAAAAAAACATTCGAACCACTGAGGAGGTGTTGGGTCACAAATCCAACGGCTCCAAAGAGCTTGTATCACCAAAGCATCTAAGGTGTGGTAGCACATGATATTCTTACATACAGGATAATATGATGTCCTCCTTCATCTTAGATGCTACGGTGATACGAGCTTTGAGGTCGTTGGATATGGGATCCAAGGGCATCTGAGTAGTTTTTGTACAAATTGTGTGCAATTCTCAAACTAATCAAGGTTTCCTGTTAAAATATTAAGACACATCATGTGAGCTGCTATATCTCAGATCTACAAGCTCTAAGCAACTCGTATCGGCATATAACATCTAAGGTATGGGGGCACATGATATTCTCCCGGGGAGGAGGGGTGGGAGGTGCATAACCAATCGGTGGTTGGGAGGGTGGGGAAAAATATAATCTAAACAACCCTAAACAGAGTTCCACAATTTTATCTAAGGTCGAGCGGTTGACCCCCGACAATCATAGCTCCGCCTAAACACAACATTTGCATGTACTGTAGTACTAGACTTAATATTCATGTTTCAGTCTCATGTTCATTTTAAATATTGAACCAAGGACCATGCAAGTCTTACATTTTACTCCATTCGTTCCTATAAATATTATTTTTAGAGTTTTCAAATGGACTGGCACATACAGATGTATATAGACATATTTTAGAGTCTAGATTCACTCATTTTGCTCCGTATGTAGTCACTTGTTGAACTCTCTAAAAGACTAATATCTAGGAATAGAAGGAGTATTTTTGAATTCGTGTCATACATGCATGGTTTGGAAAAATAGATGCACTATACTTATTGGATTGTTGTTGTGTTCGTGCGTGTGTGTCTGTGTGTGTGTGTGTGGTCATATGCTTGATACATACAAAGTTTTCTCACCTCCATATTGTTCATCTTTTAAATTTTAATTTGCATTGGAAAACTTACTAGGGATACCAGGAAATGTGAAATCCACGTTGAGATCACTATATCACAAACTCACTCTAATTAAACAACTCGTCATAAATCAATTACCACGTTAAGATTAGTATTTGCAAGGAAAATATAGGTATTGTAATACACATAGATTCGTTCGGCAATTTAAAAGGTTCCTTTTGTATTCTCGAATGGTAGGACCCAACGGCGTACCAGCCAGACCTTGGCTCCTGTTGATCCTAAAAAAGTAAAAAAAAATGGGCTTGTGTCCTTCGGTGGCGTGTGTGGTACGCACATTAGGCAACCCCAACCATTCGAGCCTCAACGTTTCAATTCGAAATATCTGGCGGCCAGAATTCCAGCCCTAGGAAATTCCCCTCATGTCCCCGGTCCATAATGACTACCGATGAACAATGGAGGGATGCTTTAGTAACTAGACAACGTTACCTACCGTGCCGAGCATGGTTCAATTCCCTCGGTCGCCGCTCGTCAAGGTCACCCGTCAACTGCATTGCCTACTACTACTACTACTACTACTACTACTACTACACCAGGATGAGCACAAAATTGAGCCCGTTTGTTCTTGCCTAGTACTTGAGTTAATATATCAGGCAATGCACTGCTACGGAAGGATTATCCTTTTACTCTGCATATATAACTTGTCTGCAGTCTAACTAAGCAATGTTTGACCAAATCCTTTCTTAAGAAATACAACAGGACAGATGTACGGCTTGAAAATTTATTGCATGATGTAGGTTATGATATTGTTTCGAATCCTGGATCTTAAATTTCAGAAAATCCAAAAGTAAGCATGAATTCTTGAAACTGAGCATGGTCACGTGATATGGCACAAATATTACTTCATAAGTTTTTTCTTCAATTTGAGACAAGCTGCTTATGACAAGTTGCACAAATGAAGAGCCAAGGTATTTTGGAACAAAGACCTGTCACGTTAAGGCGAACGTTTTCACTATTGAAACCGTGGGCGTTTCGTGCTGCCACGAGTCCCCGCTTCTCATCGGCAAGTGCCGTCCGAGCAAGCATGTGATGAGTAGACGGGAGGCATGCGAGCAGACGCTGCGCCGGCTGACGGTGAGGCGTGCGAGCAGACCGCTGTGCAGGCTCATCGGGAGGCGAACCCTTTAACCAGGCTCCGCCGCCCCACCTTCGTCCCAACTGCTCCCACTTTTAATGTCACCGGTGCCGTAGTTTAAAATCAACCCCGCACTACCCGGTATCGCTACAATCTTCTCTCTTCCTCTCCGATTCTCCTGTCGTCTACCTCCAACTAGCCTGAGCTAAATGTATGCCATGCCACATCACGATGGTCCGCCCTTAGTGTTCCAGTTTCCTGAGGAAGACACCCAGCCGGTGTCTCAAGAACATAAGGCGCTTCGGGACGAGCTTGAACTGGCCTTGCGGGAAGATGTCACGCCTGTCCCCGCTCCCGTTCCGGCTCCCGTTGCCCCGACTGCACCAGTGCCCATCCCCGTGGCATTGATGGGCTGTGAGCCGCACATTGTCGCCGAGTTTGATCCCACGAGGTTCCACGAGGTCCCCGCTGACTTTCACGCATCCGTGCACCTGCCAGCGCATGCACCTGCGCGTGCACTGACGCGCACGCCCGTGCCAGTGCCCATGCACCTGCCAGCGCATGCGCCTGCGCGTGCACTGACGTGCGTGCCTGTGCTGGTGCCCGTGCACACGAATGTCTCCGCCGCACCGTTGACAGCGCGTGTCCCCGCGCGGGTGCCAGTGCCCCCCTCAGCGGCATGGATGGCCGCCGTCGACCGTTTCCTTGCACCAACGCCAGTCGCCTCCTCCCGCCAGTTGACCCGCTCCGAAGTCTAGAACATTTTGGCCTTTCTTGAAGCTAGTCCAACGTCCAGGAGTACGCCAACAAGAGCACAAGACACCACCGTCGCTGTCGGTCAGTGGCCCGATGACACACAGAGCACGGCAGAGGAGCCGCTTCCCACTGCAAGACGCCGCCGCCGCCGCCGCGTAATCTAAATTTGCCATGAAAAACGTTCGGATTGCCATGCTTAAAATCCGAACGTTTATCATTTCCATTTATTTTATATCGATCGTCGTATAATTTAAAGTCGGAGTCAGACTGAACGAAATCTATGGTTTGATCGATTGAATGTTCTGCCATAGCCGTATCAAATTAAATATAAAACGTCATCAAGCCACATGTATTCCTTGTCATCCAATGACCTAGACTGCTTCAATATCGAGCGCTCAACATGTTTAGCGTGCAGTTAATTTCATGCCAAAAATAGTGCTAATCACATAATAACACGCAAATAATATCCTACTTAATATCCGCATGCACTTAATATACTTCCAAATTAATGTGCATTTCACGTACACACTGACTAGTGCTGCTAGTACATGAAACTGGTGCCGTGACTTGTGAACGCGTCCAGATATGGTCAACGGCAACATCGCCCGCGAGTTCTTCGTGTTTGCCCGTGCGTCTAAATGCAGAAGGGGAGGAGAGAGAGAGACCACACATGGAACCCACTAGTAAGTGAAGGCGAATAGTACTAAAAAAATATTACATGTTATCCATTAAATAGGCTGTGGTAATATAAAAACATTATGTGAACAAAGGGGGGTACAACAAACATTGCTGTTCTACGTATGTTGTCTATTGACGTGCGGCTTGAAGGCCCGGTCGCATGTTCGATCCTCATCCTTTATTTTTTTAATTTGTATATGGGTCCAAATTTGTTTCATGACATGTGGGCCCCTCGGTGTGTAGTTTGTAGCACTTTAATTTGTGGGTCGAATTTTGTTCCATTCCAAGTGGACTATCGGTGTGTAGTTTTGTAGCTTATTTATAATAATTAAAGAGAACAACATAGTTTTTTGCAATAATACCATGGTGCAACGTTGAAGGTGAGAAAGGACATGCGAGAGAGCGATGACCAAGTCAAAGGGAAATCAACTAGGGGAGTTGCGGGGGTTGCAACGGTGTTTGGAGTAGTTGTGGGCCGAATGCTACGAAAATATAATCTAAACCGATCAGAATAAATGCCTACACAAATTAATCCAAGGTTGGAGTGCCACTCGCAATGTAAATAGCTCCGGCTTTGCGAGGGATGGAGAGGTAGTAGCTTCAATGCGTGGAAGATACAGTGTGAGAAAGCGAGGTCAATCGAGAGACATATAGATAGAGAGACAAAGTGAGTGTGGTCCGACATTCATTGAACAGATATATATATATGCACTGGAGAGATATTGTCCGATTGAGCTTTTGGCAAGGGTGAAGGCTGTAAGATAGAGCTTGAGAGATGATCCAGTCACAGACGTGTAGATATATTTTGTGCGTGGGAGGAAGCAAGGTCAATCGATCACATAGGGTCACCGTGCGATCGAAAGAGTGAGACGGGTTCAAGAGAGTGACCTAGATAGACAATGTGCGTGAGAGAGTATACAATGTGAATAGGTTGAATTGGGCTCAAACATGGTGATACATCGTTTTTGTCCGAGAAAGAGCGAGGTCAATCGAGACATACAGAGAGAGAGAGAGAGAGATTGAGTGAGCATGGCCCGCCATGAGGTCGAAAGAGTGGCGGTGGCTTGGATGGACTGACCTAGATAGACAATCTGCGTGAGAGAGTATAGAGTGTGTCGATCGAGGCCCAAACAGGGAGATATATCATTTGTGTGTGAAAGAAAAGGAGGTTAAACGAGATTCAGATAAAGAGAGCAAGATTGAGCGAGTGTGGCCCGCCGTGCGGACGAAAGAGTGAGACAGTCTCGAGGGAGTGACCTAGATATACAACGCGCGTGCGTGCGCATGAGAGGTTGGGGCTTCGGGGGCTAGATAGGCAATGCATGTATTTAGCGCGAGAGGGTGAGAGGGAGAGAGAGAGAGAGAGAGAGAGAGAGAGAGAGAGAGAGAGAGAGAGCTCAACACGGGGTGCAATGGCGGGTGTGTGAGGTAAATACATTTGGTAACAGAGTGGAAAAAGGGGTTGTGTACTTGAGAGAATAGAGATTGAAACATGGAGAGAAAGAATGAACGTGTGTTGGAAACTGATAGCTTCCTAAGGTGGTAAGAGAGGAAGATTGACCGATACATGAAGTATGTAGCGTGTGTGTGTGTGTGGGGGGGGGGTTGAATGTACATAGTACGAGACTTAACATCGATGTTTCAATTCGGTGTACATTGTAAGATTTGAACCGAGGACCATGCATACGAGTAGTTATTTCGAATTCGTGCCATACTAAGTTTCGAAAAGTTGACATTGACTCAATCTGTTGTGCTTTTTTGTAGGTCATATGTTTGAATCCATCCAAAAGTTTTCTCACTACCATGGTGTTCATCATATACATATGAATTTGTATTAAAAAAGTAGCATGGATATAGTGAAATGTGAAATCCACGTTAGAATTGGAGATCGCTACGTGACACACACTCTAATTCAAATAACTAATTATGTGACACACACTCTAATCCACATTAGCGTGGATACCGTTTCAATTTTTTTTCAAATAACTCCTCATTAATTAATTTATAGTACTCGCTCTGTTCAATTTTATAAGACCTTGAAGACATTTCAGACAATGTGCAAAATAGTTCATTTTAAGTTGTCTGAAACGACTTACAAAAGTGAACGAAGGGAGTATCTCATTTCGAATGACTAGTTATTGCAAGGAAAACACGGGCATGGTAATACATACAGATTCGTTTGCAAATGAAAGAAGATTCGTTTGCATTCTCAAATGTAGGCGCACCAGGCAGACCAGGGTCGTCTCGGGGTGGACGCTGCTTCGGTGCCTTAA
>NC_041389.1:462805245-462827131 GCF_002162155.2 Triticum dicoccoides | reverse complement strand
AAAGGACGACGACAAAATAAGTTTGCTCTTCCACGTTTCAGATTGAAATATCTGGTGGCCCCAATTACAACCCTGCAAAATCTCTCTTCTGCACTGTCCCCTTCCAATCCCAGATTACTCAAATCCCTAATTCACCGCCAACCCAAGCAAAGTTCGAATCGCCCCTCGTCTCGTCTCTTTCCCCACCTCTGTGCCGGACGACGATGACGAAGACGACGGTCGCGCTTCACCACCGCATCGGAGCTACCTGATCTTCGCCCTGGTCCACCACACCGGGTGGTCCACCGACAATGTCGGCCGCCGCAACCGACGTGCCTCACAGACACCGAGTTCCACCGCATCAGGTGCGCTTCACCGACGCTGTCTCCCAGCTCACCGGGGCTACTTCACCGAGCACATCGTCGCACCTCTGCCCCCCGAGGCCGTTGGGGCTTCACCAACAGTCTCGTCCACCGCATCGTAGCGCTTCGCTGCCACTCAAGATCTACATCCGTGCGTGGCCAGCCAACGCCAGCGCATCACCCTCAATGGCTCTGAAGTGACCCGCACTCTATCTAAGCAAGCATGCCCAAACGCCGGCCCGAACTAGGTATCCACACATCACTCCCTTGTGCACTGTTCCGACGATGTTTGGATATCCTTTCAGTGCTCTCTTAGCTTACACGCCTATGCAACTCTGACTTTAACTCTTATTTCTTCTAGAGATATCATCTGAAACAAGCAAATCCATTTTTAGCGAAGCATGACGGCGCTACGGGATCTGGTACACATCCTGCACACCTGTATAACCTTGTAAGTATATGTCCTTCGGTACAACATCAAGGTTGATTCCTCTTATTTGATCAACCATTCACCGTGTCAAAAATGCAGAGGGGGTTGCAAGGAGCACAAGGCCTGCACATCCAAGCAAGTGGTAACATGGACTTGTACATGGAACATCCCAAGCGCAAGCAGAGCTGCAGTGAGCCTGTACAACAAGCTAGCGTAAGTCCCTGCATTTCATTTAATTCGTACTGGCATTCGTGTATGATTTGTGTGCAGTGGCGGATCCACGAATTCAAGTTACCAGGGGCAAACATTTAACTTAAAAAATACGAAGGCACTTGCACTCCGGAAATCAACATAACTTGAGAAATGTGAAGCTACATGCACTTTGAAAACCAGCTAATGATCCAAAGTAGTTCAGATTATAAACACTAAATGATGCAAGCACCAAAAAACACAAAATGCAACATGGTGTACAAGGACTACAAACATGGTCTGTACCTGCTTGAATTATTCGTCTCTGGCTGAAAATATAGAAGTGTAATTGCACCTATAACCAGTGCGCAAACTGCGTGTAAATATATCTATCCTGCACAAGTATGCCAATAGTTTCAAACAATAGATTAGAAAAGTATTTATGCTATGTTGTCATGATACGAGGACTTTCTGGTAGATGGCCTCGACGTTTCCTCAAGCTATGAAAATGCACTATAATTTGCTTGTCATCAATGCCTACAAATCTCTGTCTCTCTCAACATAGCAGATCATCACTAGACACTAAATCCTTCAACGAGCTTGCAAAATGCTTGCATTAGATCCCTCATTAGACACTATATGTTCATCACCAGGAGCATGTAAAATGTTTGCATCAAATCCTTCATTAGCAATCTATTCATTAGACACTTCAGGCTCAAGAACAACATGAGCTTGTATGTTTGCATCGGAAACTTGATTAGATACATCAGATTCAATCAGTATAGTATTGATTGGGGGAGTTATAAAATAAGTAGAAATTGGTTTCATTTTCTCATAGATTCCCTACATACAAGCAGTTTTACAACACCGTCAGGTTTAACTATTGGCCAGAAATTGAAGAGTTGAATTAGATATAATCAGGGATGTGATGTACCTGCTCGTTGCGCATGCTACTCTTGCAAGCTGCGACTATCCGTTTGCGCAAGCTCGATGCCATGCCCATGCTGCTGCCGCTGCCTCCCACGCAGGCTACACCCAGGGTTGGATCTTCATCTTCTTGTCCTTCCATTCGCTTGAAGCCCGGCGAACGCCCTCCAACGAGGGCGCGAGGAAGTGCTGTGTCGGTCTGTCTAGCGGCGGCTAGGTTAGGAGCAAACCAGACTGGAGGCTAGAGCGAATCAATTGGGATTTTTCCTGCTGTCGATCGATATGGGAGGCGCTCGTTTGGGCCATGAGCCTGCTATAGGGCCTGCCATGCACTTATGTTATTGGCCCATCCAAATTGAAACATTTTTCTTCATTTTTTACATTTCCTGCTTGTGCGTTGGGACAAACAAAACTAGCCTGGGCCAACCTGGACGACTCAAACTAGGTGGACACTTTCCAGCCACCTGAGGCGGCCGCCCATACCAACCCCTATGGTGGCGTCGCCCCTTTTTGCGTGTATGATTGGGTAGTGAAAAATATTCCAGTGGCGCTTTTGATTTACCCACAGAATGGTTGAATTGCTTGTTTCTATGAACTGAGTTCGCCAATAATGTGAAGGATGCCAGTCTTTTCATCCTATTGTAGATTGCTTAGATCTCGATATGCCGAAAGTAATCGCATGAAATATACAGTAAAAGCCAGTGTGATGTGTGTGGCTACAACTAGTCTGACTACACGTCCTCATATAACATATCAAGGACGCACCATCTTACCAGATTAACTATTCGACTTACCAATGCAATGTGGGAAGAAAGAAGTATTGGGACTGCGTATCCAAGCAATTGATGCCATGGACTCCTTCGTACAACCTTGTAAGTAAAAAAGAAGTTGCAGTGTGCCTGTACAAAGAACTGGCATAAGTTCAGTTACCTGCTTCTCGGAATTTTAGTTAGCCACTTATTGCAAAAAAATTCAATTACGTTGCTTGGCTTAATTTAGTTTGCTACTGATTACACAATGCCACAGTCTGTTAATCATATTGTAGACTGCGCCTATATATGTGTTTGATACTTACTGTTAAGAATTACCTGTTTAACTTAAATATCTACTTGTTTGTTTAACTGCTTTGCTGCTGCAACAGCGGGTTACAATGATGTTAATAACTACTTTTCAGCATCCAATTGAAACTCTTTAATTTCTTGTTTGTTTAACTGGTTTGCTGTTATATCTCCCAGTTGAGATGTTTTGCTAACTTCAACTTTTCTGAATCCAATCAGAACTTTAATGGCAAAAGAGGTTAGCCCAAGATCAAAGAGCGAGGTCACCATGGACGTTACATCATCCCACAGCAGTGGCACCGGCCCAATCGTGCATTATGAATTGCCAACTACTGATGCTCTAGAGGCTAAACTAGTGGTAGAAAGAGATTCTGCTTCTGCACTTAGAGATGAAGTTGACATGTTGAGGAAGCAAACAACACAATCACAAGCAGTACTCAAGACAACCATTAAATATTTGGTGGATTTCAAAACGAAGCAAGCTGAGACTGACCAGATTGTTAAGGTCCTAAAGGAAAAAAGGAAATTAAATTCCTACTTGGTAAATCATAGGTGAAATGTTCTTTCCATCGTTGAATAACCTTTGTGTTGTGTGTTCATGTAATCAATCAAACCATTTGTTTTAGAGATCTTGTAATAATTGTTTTTTTTGGTTTTTTGGTTTGTAATATTATTTGAGCACAAGTCTGTATTAATCGATGAGACTCGGAGACATTTCATTTTGATTGCTGTGCCAGACCTACAAATATGCCAATCGGGCTGAATGTGCATTCAACAATAGTGGTAGTATAGATGGACCATAAGTGGCACGCATCGGAAAGGGCCAAGATGCTGGCTAAAAAAAGGATGCTGTTGTAGCCAAAAAAAAGTACATCGGCCTGGCTTATGTATGTTAGTTGATATTATTGATCCATATACACTATAAGTGTTTATATGTGTGTTAGTTCTTTACATTCTTGGTTGATTGACTCGGTATTTGAATCTTGATACATCGCTTGTGTACATATCTAAATGGGAGTACACATTATGCTGCGTGTGATATTTGAGTTGGACATGAAGTGTTCCAAATATTCGAATTCACCTTAAACTGGATTCTAGCTTCTGAATTTGAGTATCAGCATTTGTAAACCATATTCATATATGACAGTGGAATACATCTTTGTCGTCCTTTTGAAGATATATAAAAACACGTATAATGATTTATAAAGATTGATATAGGAATACAAAATGGATTCAAATTTAGTTGCCAGGGTAAACGTGGATGCTTATTGTCCCAAAATTCGAAAGAAGCGGCAAAATGTCCACTCCCATGTCGGCTGCCCGAAGCCAAGTGTTTGGGAGATGGAAATTACTTCCTACCCATTACACGGACAATCCATCGGCCCAATTTCCACTGCTCTAAATAGGGGTAGGTTAGTAACTTCAGTTAGACGTGACACGACCGCCTCTGAGCCCATTCCGACACGGTGGGCGTCAAACATGGGCGGCAAAACACATTTGATTCAAGCTCATCCGAAAGACCTCTGTTTCTCCCTCCATTCCCCATTCATACACGGTGGGCGGCAAAACAAACTCGACTCGGCTGAAATCGATGTAGGCAAATATTTTCAATAGGCGCAGGTTTGTAACTTCACTCAGACGTGACACAACCGCCCTACCTGTCAGCCTCGTTCATACACCGTGGGAGCCAACCATGGGCGCCAACCACCCTCTCCTCGCCCGAAATCGCTCTGGGCAAATATTAGCGAGATGCGAGATTACCGTCCTATCCCCAAACGACGAGACGTCCAAATTTTAAACGGGGGCTAAGTTCATAACTTTCCCATATTTCAGACAGGCGCGTCCCAAAAACATGGTTCCCCGTACCTCTCCCTCCGTTTTCCGATTCATACACCTTCCGCGCTAGAACACCCCATCCACACACCAGCCTCCATCCGCCATCCCATCCATCACCGCCGTCCTCCACCACATCCATCGCCGCTGTCCTCCACCATGCCGGAGCGCCTAACAAGACTGCGTCGTCCACTTCTAGAGATGGACATTTCTCATCCATGGCGACGGACCAATAGCCTTGCATCGCGTCCTCTCGCTTCATCGGCGCCATCGTCCTCTTTGCCGGGGCTGCTCACACGACCTTCTCTTCCACCGCAATGGGACTTATCCCCCGATGCACCCGTCTACCATCGCAGATCTGCTTTGATGCCACTGACAGCCATCGCACCCCGGATGCCTACACGGCGCAGCAAGAGAGGTGGTACTTCATATCTCCTCAACCTTTTGATCTCAACCAGAAAATAGATCTTAACTTGGTTACTCTACTTTCTTTTCAGCTCTTAGAATTTAGTTCTTAGTTTGAAGCAAACAATTTATGCTAAATATCATTTCTTTGGTTTGCAGCTTCAAATCTGCCATGGCACAACCATAATACGGTTTAATTGATCATGCTTAGGGTTTAATTGATCATGTTGGTTCCGTGGTGGTTTCTTTAATAGAAATCGGAGGGGAAACCCTCTTTTGCTAAAAAAATATGCTTAGAGTTTCCCCCTTTTATGATCACTATACGATCAAAATACGTGCTTCGTGTCATAATAACACTGCTCCACCCATCAAGCTAAACAAGCTTAGTTGTTCAAATACGAATCTGATATTATTAAAACAGAGTTGTTTAATTGGTCAGCTAAATGTTCCTAAATTAGTTTCGAAAATGCATGTTCGCCACTCGGGTGTGTATCTCTACAGGGTGCCCATGGTGGGCCGGCCTACCCTGGGATTTTGGGTCGTCCCAGGCCCCGATTCCCCTTTGTTCTGCTGCGCACTTCCGATCTCTACTCGCCCCCAGCCGCCTGCCTCGCTAGCGACTTGCGGTCCCTGGACGACATGACTCTAGGAGGAGACGCCGGACTAATAGGAGGCCAGGAGCCGCTCGCCCAACAGCGTCACCGCTGCCCGGGCGCGCCGCCGTGCCTACCTTCCCAGTCCGTTCAGGGCTCAGGCGTGCAGCACCCACCAAGCCAACCCGATTTATCCTGAGATACTTCCTCAACACTCAGCAGCCACTCCTCATCACCCATTTTCTAATTGATTCATTACTCATTAGGCAGGACTGTCATTAGGGTTTGTTGTGTGCTTAGTGCTACCTACACTTACTGGTTCAGATGTATTTCTTTAATCTTTAGTACCTCTACAGTTCACAGGGTTCTCAAAATTCCGGCCCTCGGAACTGACACTAGTCATTTTGGATTGTTGGTCGTAGTGACATTGACCCAGATTACTACTGCAAGCCAGGTTTGTTGACAATTTTACTTGTCTTTCTTACTCATTTGATATAATATCCAATTATTCACGTCGATTAGTTGTAAACAATAAGTGCTAGACAAACTTCTTCATTCAGATTTTGGACGGTCTCTTACTGCAGTTACAATTCTGCATACTTGTCCTAGTAAGCTCACAAGTAAATGATTGATTCACTACATCTATGCTTGCCTTGTCATATTTGTTGTCAATATTCTTTTAGGGTGGACCACCCTGTTTGTAAATACTAGAACCGTATACATGTAGTATCTCTCTATGTGATCTCTTCCATCATGTGTGGGCAACGAGCACTGCATTGTATAGATAGAAAGTGTCATTTCCCGCTTTTACATAGGTTTCAATCTTTTACATGGAATACAATCTGCCTACTTGCTTTGTGTTGCACTACCAACACTCCACCCTTGAAGCTAAACATTATGCCACTCATAATTGCTTAGTTTATTTGTTCAAATACAAATTTCATATGATTCTAATGTTCCTACTTTAGTTTTGAAATATGTGCCTACCTATTATAGAGACATAAGGGGTTTGTATTTCTGTGTGTGGTCTGGTCAGCATGGTTGGGGGGGGTGAACTTTGCATATGCAGGGGTTTATAGGGAGACACTCTTCAAGTTGAATCCGCAATGCATTCCATAGATAATCTGACTACTTTTTATGTTTTCATGAATCTCAGATTCTGAACAGCATCATAATGATTATGAGCTTGCACGCATGAAAAGAATAAAGCAGAACTATGCCATGGCTATCAAACTTGGCATTAAGGGACTGAAATCAAGTCTGGATGCAATGCAATGCAAACACTCTCCACCTACAGATTCATGCTCAGAATATGATCCTAACAGTGATTCTGAGCTAGAGGGAGACCTAAGTCAATGTAGCTCCCTAGTGGAGGAGTCAGAGGAAGATGCCCTATCTTATTCACCCATCAAGGTACTTGCTCTAACTTTCCAAGGTTACATTGCTCGCACATATCTTGCAACTGATGCTTTGCATTGCTTCTACTTTGTTGAACTACCATTATCTTAGTTTACACATCGTGTATGTGAATACGCCCTGCCTATCCATTTTCAGTACATATTCCATCTGTCATCATACCATATTTATCCATTCAAATGTTGTTCTTGTGTATCAGACGTTCAAAAGGAAGAGGGCAATTGCTTATCATGGAGGAGCACAAGCAAAGTATTTGGAAAAGGTAGTGGCACCTTATAAATCAAATAGCCCATTAGGTGTAGTTGCAATATCATCTGACCCACAAAACACCCCAACTCTAGCAGACTCTAGCCCTACTACACTGGTCATTTCTGATGCCCCAACTTAGCAGACCCCAACTGCAGCAAACAGTATGATTATGCCAGTTGACATAGCATCAGCTCTACGACGCAAAACCCCCATCCTAGCAAAGAGTACACCAAATCTAGTTGCCAAATCCCTTTTCGAACCAGAGAGAGCCCCAATTGCAGCAAATAGGACCCATGTTCCATTTCTTCCCAGTTTAGAAGATGAAGCTTATGTTGTTGTCAGGAACTTTGTGCGCATCTTTCCTTCATGGAAAGATTATACCGTAGACACAGAACAATTTCCAGTCTTCCTCTACAACTTACGCGTAAGTAATGTACTAATGTTATTCATGGTCATTACTGCATATGTTTCTGCTGACAGAAGACACAAGACTTCATTCTTTTAAATAGGGAGGAGCAAACTGGATTGTGAAGACGAGCAAGGGTTGGTTGTGCTTTTCAAGCACTCGTTGATGAAGTATCGTTCGTACCTGAGGCAAGCGCACTTCGATGGCAAGCCTCTGAACAAAATTTCTGTAAAGTCTCCGGTGCTACATTTATCTGACGGTGACTGGAATAATCTTGTTACACATTGGTCTCGGCTCTAGCGTAAGGTACTGTCTATGCTATCACATCACAATTTGAACTACATTTCTGCATTTGCCTTAATGTCTCAGTCGTACGAAAACTATTAGCAGAAGAACATTCGTTCTCAAGGGACCATAGAATCTCGCAACTATACTGCACACTGCATTGCTCTTGTGAGTACGTCTTGCCCTGTATGACCATACTTACTTTCATAGTTGTTTGATTATGTAGCATCACTACACATGTTAGCCTTGTAATCGTCCATTTGATGGACATTATAAGATCCGTATGGACTCTTACATAAATTTAGAATCAACCCAATGCTTTTGAAGAGGTTTAGCTCTGCAGTCCTCTTGTAAGAACTGAATGTGGTCTATCACTGTACTTACATTAATAGCTACTCCCTCCGTCCCATAATATAAGAACGTTTTGTACAGTACACCAGTGTTCAAAACACTCTTGTATTATGGGAAGAGGGATTGGTTCATTTTTTAGCATTCTGCATCTTATCTCCCCCGCCCACCATTTACTAAAAAAGACCAGATCTATATTTAATCTTACCAACAAGTAGAATACAGACAATGCCAGTGCAGAAATGTAGCCCATTGCTCTTGTCAATACATTTTGTCCTGTAACGCTTGTACTTCCAGGGATTGGTAGTTGATTATGCAGCATCAATCTGCATCTTATCTTCATTATCCTCTATCCCTTCCAGTATTATCATATCTATAATTACTGTCTACAAAATGTAGAGTACATGCAATGCTTATGAAGAAGATTCTGTGCTGAAATTCTTGAGTTATCCTTCCCTTGACATGGAGAAGGGCATTATAAAGCCGGTGTTAACTGTTAATGTAAGTCAGTCCTTCTAAAGCCTTTATCCTCAACTGCTATTTAATTTGCTCATACTCCCTATCGTTTACTGCTGTTTAGTTTGTTGTTTCTACCAAAATGCATGTTCGCAAGAACCATAAGTTCTAAGTTTTACTTGTAAAACCAAATTCCTTATTCATACCATGCACATTACTTAATACTCCCTATATGTATGCTTTTTTGTGGATCTATAATCCAGTGTGTGGTGAAGCAGCCCACGTTTGCACCTTGTCATCTCTTGTTTTATCTTATTGATGTGGCTGATGATATGAACAACATGCCATGCACATTATCAAAAATAGATACAATGATTTTCTTTGCCCTTCATCTATGCTTGTTATGTTGACATGGTAATCCAGTAGTGTGGTGAAGCTCCCCGCATTATGAACAATGCCAAATTATGCTATTGATATTTTGAACTTACTCTTTATTTTCTAATTTGAAATTGGATGGAATTGACAGCACAGTTATCATCTTTGTTTATACACGTGCAAAACCTGTCATCTCTCTACTTTGTTTCAGGGTGATATGCCTGATGGCATGCACAAGTCTGCTAAAGGCTGTGAGACAAACCCAACATATATTGCAGCAAAGAAGGCAAACCATCTTGAAGATAGCGAGACAACCCCAAAGTCTTGTCTTGATGCAGTGTTCAAGTTACTTGAGACTAACATCAGACAAGCTCACATAATTCGTTGTCTGAATCAGTTCGACTTCTTCAGTCCCAAGTTCTAGCAGAAAGGCATTCTGCAACTCAACTTCGACTTGAAGTCCTATCTCTAAGAAAGATTGCGAAGAACACCAGTGAGAACCTCATCACTAAACAGCTACACCTGGAAGCTATGACCGACATGCTAGGTCAGTCTCACAGCCTTGCTCAGCAGCTTGCGCAACAGTTCCCCAGCAAGGCTAACCTTTCTTGAACTGTCTTGGAAGTGGTCTCGGTTCAGTATTATTTTGTTACGCTGCAATGGTGCCCAGTTTTTGTAATCTGCTTCTTCGTTGCATTTTATGATCATTGGTGGCGAACTTCGATGCCCAGTGGATGTAATATACCTTAAATCCTTTATTGTATAGTGTAGGTTTATTCTTAGTTACTATGTCGTGATTTCTTTATTGTATAGAGTAGGTTTGTTCTTAATTCCTACTAGTTACTTCCATCATTCGCTATCTGAAAAAAAATCAGATGTAGTCGACTGGGCTGAAACATTCGACTCTAACGGGCCTAGTTTTTAGCGGGCTACACTTGGGTCAGCCTGCGTCTTTCTTAGGCCTGAATGATTGAGGCCTTCACACATTGCGCCAGGCCCAAACTTACACCGGCCTATATTTTAGTTGGGCCTTTTGTCGACCCAGCGCTTAGTTTGGCCCAGGTAGCGTTGGGCCATTAACAGGCTCAATATTATACTAGCCTGTTACAACCAAGATGAAACCACGGGCCTTTAGCAGGCCAAAATGTATGTTGGGCCTCAATTTTCACTAGTCATCAATGGGCCTTCAGCAGGCTGAAATGTAGATCGGACCTTTTTGGGCCCAGTTAGCTCACGGGTCGTTACCAGGCCGAAACATATCTCGGGCCTTAGTTGGCCCACTGATATCATGGGCCTTTAAGAGGCCGAAAGCTTAGTACAGGCATCAATGGGCCGAATTACGCGGCAGGCCTTTAACAGGCCCAAAGTCACGTTGGGCTTAACTGTTGCCACCTTTAGCACAAGCCGTTAGTGGGCCTGATGTCTCGTCGGATAATATATGGCCCATGGGCAGCATGGGCCATTCCCAGGCCAGAAGTCTCACCGGGCAGAAATGGGCCCATGTCTACATCAGGCCTCTAACAGGCCGAAAGTCACACTGGGCTAAAATGGGCCCATGTCTACATCAGGCCTCTAACAGGCCGAAAGTCAATGGGCCGTAGTTGGGCCCAAATATTCGGTGAACAATTAACGGGCCAGATCTGGCTTTGGGCCGCAAATGGGCCCAATTATTGGGCGAACAATTAAAGGGCTAGATTTGGCTCCGGGCCATAAATGGGCCCAAATTTTGGCCGAACAATTAACGGGCCAGATCTGGCTTCGGGCCGTAAATGGGCCTTTATTAAGCAGGCCGTTATTGGGCTAGCCCACTAGTACCTGATTAAGTACTACAGGCCTTTGACTGGGCCGACCTTTTTAACCTATATGGGCCTCTATTGGGCCCCGCCACGTGTCGACGTATCATAGGCATGTCTCCTCCAATGGACGAGCGACATCTGGCCCACTGACGAGCTGACAGGTGTTCCCTTCGGCCAATCAGAATTTTACACATGGAAAATCCCCATTGGTCGGGGCTATTAACGGGTTATCAGATCCAAAACCCGACCCGATAGCTTAACGGTGTTCCGTTACGGTGGATGCCACGTGTCGGTCACCCTTGACGAAAGCAGTTCTGTGATGCGCGATTTATCATCATGGAAGCGGACACTTCCGTGATGATAATTTTGGTAATGTCATGGAACACTTCTACGACAGCACAGGTATGACTATCTTGATTCTGTCATAAAATCGTCATGGATGTACATGCATGACAAAAACACGACCTACTGTGACAAACACGTATCATCACGGAATTGTATTTTTTTGTAGTGATTATGGCTACCCAGGATATTGTTTCTTGAGATCTTTTGAAGTGGTTTCAGTTCTGGATTTGTTTTGCTGCGGCGTTTATTTGCGCTGGTCGCCAACTTTGACAACCAGTGTATATGATATGCTGCTTTGTTCCGTATATTTGCACTGGTGGCGAACTTTGATGCCCAGTGGATGTAATATGTGTAATAGCCGTGATAGCCTAGCATAAGTTGCTTGCTTATTTATTTCCTTGTTGTCTTGTTTATTTGTTTGCTTGTAGTCAGTCCAGTTCTTTTTCCGCGGTTTGCTAGTGGCCGCAATAACCTATTTTTTAAAACTAGGCCACAATAACCATGGGCTACATATTTACTGTAGTGGCACGAGGCCTCCTACCGGCCGTAGAAACAATGGGCCTTCTACGGGCCGTAGAAACAATGGGCCTTCTACCGGTCGTAGACACAATGGGCCTTCTACGGGCCGTATCATCAATGGGCCTTATACGGGCCGTATGATCGATTGGCCAAACATGGGCCAAACAGAACGCATTATGGCCGTAAACGGGCTAGAGTTGGAATCGTTCGTTCATGGGCCAGCCATAATGGGCCATCGTTAATAGGCCGTATTTGATGACGCTATGAAAACAGCCCAATGTATTAACGAACCACAAACGGGCTGACTATAACCACAGGCTGAATTTGGCCCACAATCAGAAAATGACAGTAACGGGCCATAAGTAAACGAATGCTGAAAATGAGCCAAAGAATAAATGGGCTCTGAGAAGGCCGAAAGATAACATGGGCTGGAAGGACCAACGGAATAACGGGCCGCTAATGGGTATAAAGTGGTACATTGTTCATTACGGGCTAGTTTCAGCATGAGCCGTTAATGGGTGTAAAGTGATACACTGTTCATTACGGGCCTGTTTCACGATGGGCCGTTAATGGGCCAAGAGTTACAAAGGGCCTCATATGGGCCGAAAGACATCATGGGCCATACATGGGCCAGAAGTGAAAACAGGCTGGAATCAGATTGGATGGCCCAGATGACGCTACTGGGCCTAATTCGGATAGGGTGTAACGGGCCTTGGGTTTGCGGGCTGTAAATGGGCTATATGCGAACAGGCCGTTAACAGGCTTTCCATGGGTCGGCCCGCCACCTTTTGACCAAGTCAAATGGGCCAGCCTTTTCACAGGAATGGGCCTCTGTTGGGCCGTGCCACGTGTCAACGTATCATAGACGCCTTCTGTCCAATGAGTGGATGACATCTGTCCCATCGATGAGCCGACACGTGTTTCCTCCAGCCAATGATGATTTTACACGTGGAAAATCCCCATTGGTCGGGGCTGTTAACGGGTTATCGGATCCAAAACCCGACCCAATACCTTAATGGCGTTCCATTACGATGGATGCCACGTGTCGGTCACCCTTGACGAAAGCACTTCTGTGACGCGCGATTTATCATCATGGAAGTGGACACTTCTGTGATGATAATTTTGGTAATGTCATGGAACACTTCTACGACAGCACAGGTATGACTACATAAAATCGTCATGGATGTACATGCATGACAAAAAATGTGACCTACTGTGACAAACACGTATCATCACAGAAGTGTATTTTTTGGAGTGAGGGTCAGCTTACAGTGAGCTAGGATACACTCAACGGCTGTGCTGCCCTTGAAAGAACATGGCCCTGTGAGCCAACTTGTTTGGCTGCACTTTGATAAGCCGGCTAGGCAATTGTTGTGATTTTTTCCTCTTAATTTTTGGATTTGTTTCTCCTAAAAGCTTTTTGTATTAAGTGAATTTTGAGCAATCCGGGTTATAAAGCTCTAATTATATGACTCATGTTTGAGTATCTTGGGTTTGGTAACCCGCCCTGGCTATGGACTTGAAGTCGCCAGTATACTTTGGTTTGAACAATTGAGGTCATATGACTTTGGGTTGTCACTTGCTCTGGGCATTAATGTTCAAAACTTCAATATGATTTGAGTCTACATGTATGTTTTTAAATGGTTATATGAATATTTGAGGTTTTTAAATGGTTATATCAAGCCCCCAGATCATGAAAGGCCAAGTGATGGGGATTGTTTGTAGACCGGTTGAGGGAGTCCTGGATTAAGGGGTCCTCGGACGTCCAGACTATTAACATGGCCCGGACTGTTGGGCTATGAAGATACAAAACCGAAGACTTCTTCCCGTGTCCGGATGGGACTCTCCTTGGCGTGGAAGGCAAGCTTGGCGACCGGATATGTAGATTCCTTTCTCTGTAACCGACTTTGTGTAACCCTAGCCCCCTCCGGGGTCTATATAAACCGGAGGGTTTAGTCCGTAGAGGCAACTTACAATCATAATCATAGGCTAGAATTCTAAGGTTTAGCCATTACGATCTCGTGGTAGATCAACTCTTGTAATACTCATATTCATCAAGATCAATCAAGTAGGAAGTAGGGTATTACCTCCATAGAGAGGGCCCGAACCTGGGTAAACATCGTGTCCCCCGTCTCCTGTTACCATCGACCTTAGACGCACAGTTCGGGACCCCCTACCCGAGATCTGCCAGTTTTGACACCGACATTGGTGCTGTCATTGAGAGTTCCGCTGTCTCGTCACCAAAAGGTTTTGATGGCTCCATCAATCATCTACAACAGTGTAGTCCCGTGGGAGGTCTTCCTCCTCAGACAGATCATCGTATTCGGCGGCTTCGCACTGCGGGCCAACTCGCTTGGCCATCTAGAGCAGATCGACAGCTACGCCCCTGGCCATCAGGTCAGGTTTGGAAGCTTGAATTATGTGGCCGACATCCGTGGGGACTTGATCTTCGCCGTATTCGAGCCCAGGACAGCCGCTCCCTGCCACCATCATGAACATGACTTAAATCTGTCATCGGATCGTGCTCAGGAGATTGCGCCTGTAACTACTCTGACCCTAGATCCGGAGCAGATCGCGCCGTCCGAGGACGGGAAGCTTAACCCCGCCACGGAGGCTGCAGACCAAACAACGTTGGAGCCGGACATAGATCCAATCTTGAACAGAGCATGTGTCATTGAAACCCCAGAGTCGTCTCCAGCCATAGGTTCTGAATGCGTACATCCACGCCCGTCGAAACTGATCGGGCGCCGATCATCGAGTTCACCTCCACGGACATCTTCCGGCACTCGCCTTTAGGCAAAGTGCTAAGCTCGTTAAAATCCCTCTCCTTGTCAGGAGACTCTCAGCCAAACTATATCCGGCTCGAATTGGGAACGGACGATGAAAAATCCCGCTCCCCAACCACCACCCACTTCATAGCCACTGTCAAAGATTTAACCGATCTACTTGACTACGCCTCCGAAGACTTCGACGGGATGGACCTCGAAGCCGGAGAAAATCTAGACCAAACCCCACCCGTAACTGGGCGGTGGACGGCTACGTCCTCATATGATATATATATATATATATATATATATATATATATATATATATATATATATATATATATATATATATATATATATATATATATATATGGTGGACACACTTAAAGATAAAGAGGCCGACGGTGACAATGATAAACCCATCGATGAACCTCCCAAACATCGGCGTCAGAAGCACCGATCTCGATCAGGCAAGGGAAACAACAACAACATTGTCACTAATGACAGTGATAGTCCGGACCAAGCCGAAGACTCCGCTGACATAGCAATGGAGCAGGACACGCAAGAGGACGGCACGCACAGTCCGGGGCTGTGGTCCGAACGCAGCAACGCCGAAGATAGCAATTATCAACCTGTCTCCGAAGAGGAGATCAGCTCGGGCGGCGATGAATTTGTCATCCCAGAAGAACCCTTAGAACAAGAGTGCCTCCATCGGAGGCTCATCGCCACCTCAAGGAGCCTGAAGAAGGAGAAGCAACGACTTAAAGCCGCACATGATACACTCAACGATAAATGGAACGAAGTGCTAGACGTGGAGGAAAAATATGGGTGTAATCGCCAAACAAAGGGCTATCCTAAACGTAAATTGCTGCCCGAATTCAACGACGAGGCTATTGCTCTCATACCACCAAATAACAATACCGCCAACAAGCCGGACTGACCACCTCGTGGACGGGACAGAGCGGCTAGAAATGGCATACACATGCCCGCACCCCCTCCCCGTAAAGGAAACAAGGCTGCGACTCAGGGCCAGAAACATGATCTACGTGAGGACCTGAACGAAAGGGCTAGCAAGGCCAGATCCATCTACAGATCTAGGGACCGTGCCCCCAAGCAGGACTGTGGTTATCAAGCCAACTATACCGGCCATACACCAGTTCGGAACCAATACCGAACATTACATCCGTCGGACCCACTCCATGACACAGTTAAATATAGGGGTGCGGCGCACCCCCTGTGCTTCATCGATGAGGTGCTGGATCACAAATTTCCAGAAGGGTTTAAACCCGTAAATATCGAGGCATATGATGGAACAACAGATACTGCTGTTTGGATAGAAGACTTTATTCTTCACATCCACATGGCTTGCGGAGATGATCTCCACGCCATCAAATATTTACCCCTCAAGCTGAAAGGGCCAGCTCGGCACTGGCTCAAAAGCCTCCCTGAAAACTCCATTGGAAGTTGGGAAGAACTTGAGGATGCTTTTCAGGACAATTTTCAAGGGACATATGGCCGTCCCCCAGACGCTGACGATCTAAGTCACATAACCCAACAACCCGGGAAATCTACGCGTAAGCTTTGGAATCGGTTTCTCACTAAAAAGAACCAAATCGTCGATTGTCCGGACACTGAAGCCTTAGCAGCCTTCAAACACAGTATCCGGGACGAATGGCTAGCTAGACACCTCGGCCAGGAAAAGCCAAGGACAATGGAAGCCCTAACTACACTCATGAACCGTTTTTGCGTGGGTGAGGATAGCTGGTTAGCACGTAGCAGCACCAGCGACCCTGGCACATCCGAAGTTAGGGATGGTAATGGAAAGCCACGATGCAACAAAAACAAACGTCAAAACAATGAAGGAAGCCCAGATGATACAACGGTAAACCCCGAATTCAGAGGCCCTAGACCCGGTCAACGGAAGAAGCTATTTAAAAGCAATAAAGACGGTCCATCTAGCCTAGACAAAATTTTGGATAGTCCCTGCCAGATCCATGGCACCCCCGCTAAACCTGCGACTCATACCAACCATACTTGTTGGGTCTTCAAGCAGGCCATCAAAGTTACTACCGAACACAAGGGGAAGGGACCTCAAAGTGAAGACGAGAATGAATCTCGCCAGCTGAACACGGGTGGACAGAAGAAATTTCCACCGGAGATAAAGACAGTGAACATGATCTATGTCACTCATGTCCCAAAGAGGAAGCGCAAATGTGCACTCCGAGATGTCTATGCTGTTGAGCCCGTTGCCCCCAAATTCAACCCATGGTCGGCCTGTCCGATCACCTTCGATCGCAAGGATCATCCGACCAGTATCCGTCACGGGGTTTGGCTGTGCTAATACTTGATCCAATAATCGACAGATACCACCTCACTGGAGTCCTTATGGACGGCGGCAGCAGTCTCAATTTGATATATCAGGACATTGTCCGCAAAATGGGGGTAGACCTATCAAGAATCAAGCCAAGCAGCACGACCTTTAAAGCAGTTATACCGGGCGTAGAAGCCCGCTGCACGGGCTCTTTAACATTGGAGGTCGTATTCGGCTCTCCCAATAACTTTCGAAGCAAAGAACTCACCTTCGACATAGCTCCATTCCGAAGTGGCTATCATGCACTATTCGAAAGGACAACCTTCGCCCGCTTCAATGCAGTCCCGCATTATGCTTATTTAAATGTCAAAATGCCTGGACTGCATGGCGTCATCACGGCTAGTGGAAACATGGAGTGCTCTCTTCGTATAGAAAAGTACACGGCGGCTCTAGCAGCCGAAACCCAAAACGGCCTATTCAAGCCGAATAGCTCATCGATTGTTAAGACTGCAGACGCCACTAAAAGTGTCCAGCGCACGCCTCAGTGCGGCAGCTCAGATAAATCCAAGATTGATTAGTAGTTACGCCCCCATTGACTGCCCCATAAGGCGATAGCATACATGCCTCGTATACACAAGTATACGCACAAAATCCCTTGGGTGGCGCGAGGGGCACACTGCATACAAATAGTCCATAGTTCGGCTCGACCCTATTCGGACTCTAGAAATTATATTTCAAGGTTCCTCAAATGAACCAACTCTGTTTATGGCCACACTGGATTCCTTTTTTAAAGGTTTTTTCTTTTTTACAGCTGGCCACCGCACCGCCCTTCTTGAACACATAACAAAGGAGAAAACGACGTAGACGTGCAACAGTGCCCACACTAAGGTTTCTTTTTAGATTAAGCCCATGTGTAAACCTTTTTTTAATCTCTTTTTGTTTTATACTTTCCTGGCTTGCAAAATGTCCAAGAAAGCTATCGGCACTATCTGTAAGAATACGGCTTGCCGTCTTAATGGTGGATATCATAGAAGCAACTTGATTCAGAATGTGTTTGGAGTTTTATTCTCTCATCACCTGCGTTCTTTCCCCATGCCAGAATGCCACATGTGCCTTAAACCAGGGCCCATTACCAGGGGCTGTATTCAGCCTGATATATGTTGAAAAGTCCGAACACCTTAGGGAGTGTTCGTTGTCGCGAGTTTGGCCTTATATGCATGACCTCCGAATCATGTGTTTGGTCAATAGTTGGGTTGCCCGGCTCCTGTGCTTGCTACCTTACGTTCCTCTATATTGGCTAGGGTAGTAAAGGGAGAACTACTGTGATTGTGTCCTGGTTCTTCCAGATGAGCACCTTAGTAGAGAAAGCCAAAAACTAACTATCATGATGTGGCAAGAGCTGGTCAACCACTCAATGACTCAGTGGAATCTTCGCGATTCCTTCCGCATTAACGAAGGACCGATTTTCTAGTCACGTATGTAAACACACCGTATTCGGATAACTGCATATGTACCAGGGGCTATATCATAGACCCACCGTCAAACTCCTATGGCTAAGTGAAAGTGTTAAAGCCCTATAGTACGATTGCCTGCTTCGCCGCATTGACACCTCCTTAATGGACCAAGACGTTGGATCAAGAGTGATCAAATGCTTTTTCAAACACCCCAGTGTTATACACGAGGGGGCTGAAGCTGACGACCGGTAAACTTTCAGATTATGTAAAAACGGCCGCACAGGAGGCACTAAAAACTTTTTGGCAAAAGTATAAATAAAGCATTCATTTACCATATGCATTTGTGTTTACAATTTTGATACATTTTACTCGAACATAATATCTTTTGGGCACTGACCCTCTATCAAGCGGGCACCCTCTAAGACATCTTCAAAGTAATGCTCTGGTGTGTCCTTGCCCTCGGGTGGAATCCTTGTTGCAATATCGGTAGCCTTCATCTTCGCCCAATGCGTCTTGACATGGGCAAAGGCCATCCATGCACCTTCTATGCACGTTGACTGCTTGACAGTGTAGATATGCGACACCGCATGAACAAGTCGTTGCACTAAGCAAAAATAACTATTCGGAACTGGCTCTCTTGGCCAAAGCCGGACCACGACAACCTTCATGGCAAGTTCGGATATCCTGTGGAGCTCTGCCCATTGGGCTATCTATTCGTTTAGCAACATCGGACACTTTGGCATGCTGAATTACAACCCGAAAAGCTTTTCCGTTGCATGTCCTTCTTGGGCTTGGAAAAACTGCATTGCATCAGAAGCACTCTTTGACAAGTTCAAAAATGCGTCTGGAGAACTCCACACTCGATCAAGCGGGGCATACTTCGGATTGCCGAATTTAGTGCGCAATAAGAAGGGCTTACCAGCCATGATCTCCCCAGCTAGCCGGATTTCCTCCCGAGCAGCTCTAGAATCAGACCGTGCTTCCTTCGCCTCTTGTAAGGCCTTCTCAAGATCAGCCACTTTTGTTTGGTTATCTTTCTCGAGAAATTCACAATGGCTAGGGGTATCCTTTAGCTCAAGCACCATAGTAGCTATTCTCTCTTCACTCTGGTGCCGAGCAGCCTGTTCGGCCTTCAATTCTGCAGCCGCCTTTTCGGCAGCCGCATTACTCATCCTGGCTTACTCCTTGGCCCGGGCAAGCTCAGCCCGAAGGGTCTCCACTACGGCGGCACTACCTGCAGTTATGCATATCAAATTCTCAGTGTCACGCTAATTTCATAATAATAGCATGTACTAAGCGCCCCAAAGACATACCCTATGCCTCGTCGAGCCGCATGTTAATAAGCGTGATGTCATCATCCGCTACATCAACTTTCTGCTTCAGATGTGCTACCTCCGTAGCTCGGGCAGTCGCCACGGATGTTACAACCTGTGTTTAAATTAATCCGAATAATTTTTGTATATATTCATTGACCCTCTGATCGCCTCCCTTGGGATGCCAATCAGAGTCTCAGGGGCTACTACCTGTAAACAGGCGCATTTTGCGTTTTTGGCATTTTTTGAAAATATTACATTACGTACCTCGAAGCCTCCTAGCAGGCTCATAAAAGCTTCATTTAGTCCGCTTTTTGCGCACAGAACTCTCTCAACCACCGTACCCATCAAGGTACGATGTTCCTCCAAGATGGATGCATGTTGCAATGTGTCCGTCAATGTATCCGGCACCTCCGTGTCTGGAGCAGTATGCGCCGTCCCTCGGAAACCGGATAGTCTGGGGCCTTTGTTGTCAGGAGCCGCACTCCCTGGATCCTGGGCGGCCGAAGTATCATCTTCTGGCCCGGTCCTCGCTGTCCCTCGCACCATTTGATTAGGCAAGATCCTCTAGGACGATACCTCGGTGTCGTCTGCCTTATCAGGCAAGGAGATTTGTGGAGGCGTCTCACTCTCCATCATCTCTGGAAGAAGATCCCCCGAGGAGGAAGACTGTTGGGGAAGGCTGCATGCCGGACTACAAGCATATATTTTAAATATTATTATGGCGATCAAGAAACGAACAGGATATGTTTAAAATGCCCTTCTTCACTTACGATTCCGCTAGGGGCCTGCCTTTATGGGGAGACTGCGTGTCAACGTCACCTCCCGGTCCAGAGCCCCCTTATAGGGACATCTTCCCTCGCTTAGAAGCCCTTATCTTCAGGTCTTCGAAGGTGGTCCTTTTCTTCCCACAAGGAGAAGGGACGTTAGTTTTTCCTTCCCTTTCGTCTTCAGAAGAGGGAGTTTCGGTCTCCCCGGACAAGATGTCGGGCGAGCCTCTAGAATGAGGGCCTCCTTGGGCCTCCTTGCTCTTCTCCTTGTCTTCCCTTACCGGCACTTGATAGGGTGCCGAAGCCAGCATCCTTGTTAATACCGGATCCGCTGAGTCTTCGGGAAGAGGGGCCGAACACCTAATTCTCTCCGTCTTCTTTATCCAGCCCTGGCCGAGTATGAGTTTCTCAGTACATTGTTATGAGGAATTAGACTGAACTGTGTTCGGGAGTTAAGTGCTTACCGAGGTATCCGGATGATTGCAGTCAAGGCCGATGTCTTCTGTAGTATCTGGCCACTGTTTTCGTGCGCCGAAGAATAATTTCCACATCCCTCTGAGCGTTGTGCCAGAGAAGTGCTGAAGGGTCTGTGGTCCTTCTGGATTGAACTCCCACATGCAGAGAGGACGTCGATGGCACGGTAGGACTCGACGGACTAGCATTACTTGAATTACATTGATGAGGCCGGTATCCTTTTTGATAAGGCTCCGAATGCGGCTTTGTAACATCTGCACCTCATTGATGGATCCCTAGTCCAGCCCGTTGTGAATCCACGATGCAAGCTGTAACGGAGGGCTAGAACAGAACGCAGGTGTAGCTGCTCACTTTTTGCCACGAGGTTCTGTGATGTAAAACCACTCCGGTTGCCATAGGTCGTAAGATTCTGTGAAGGAGCCCTTTGGCCAAGGAGAATTAGTAAGTTTTCTTATTGCAGCACCTCCGCACTCCGCTTGTTTCCTGTCGACTACCTTTGGCTTCACAATGAAGGTCTTGAGCCATAAGTCGAAGTGTGGGGGAATACGGAGGAAGGCCTCGCACGTGATGATAAACGCCAAGATGTAAAGGAAGGAGTCTAGAGCTAAATCATGAAAATCTAGCCCGTAATAAAACATGAGACCTCGAACAAAGAGATGAAGAGCAAACCCTATCCCTCGGAGGAAGTGAGGGACAAATACGACCCTCTCATTGGATCTGGGAGTAGGAATAACCTGCCCTTGACCAGGAAGCCTATGGAGGATTTCCGCAGTCAGGTATCTTGCCTCCCGGAGCTTCACGATATCCTCCTCTGTGACAGAGGAGGCC
>NC_041389.1:462792911-462804903 GCF_002162155.2 Triticum dicoccoides | reverse complement strand
GGGTGCTGGAACTCGAGGTGGGAGAGGTTGAAGAAGGGATTATCATAGAAAAGAAAAGATAGGCTTTAGCCCCTTTATAAAGATGATGAATATCAAGCGTCCCCTCCACGGCCTTAAAACATGCCTATCTCAAGGAATCATGCCAACAGAATGGTTGGGTTACCCACACCCGTGTTGATGAGAATCCCGCAAAAAAGGGACACGATCTCTGCTTTGACAAGACGTGCCAATAAAACTGCCTCTCGAAGCGTGGGATGGCAGGCTAGAAAATGATTCGAAATAATGGCCAGGCGATGACATAATGTCACGCTACAGGAATTGTCAGCAGATTGAACTCGTGAAAATATTATACTCTCTACGGTTGTGTGTGGAATTTGTTTTGTAGGGCCAAACACTATTTTTCTTCGGAGACGATTTTGGAGTATTCGGAGGAGGAACCCGCCTTGCAATTCTGAAGACAATCTGTGCGTTGGACACCTCGTCATTGAAGCCTAGTTCAGAGGCTACTGAGGGAGTCCTGGATTAAGGGGTCCTCGGATGTCCGGACTATTAACATGGGCCGGAATGTTGGGCTATGAAGATACAAAACCGAAGACTTCTTCCCGTGTCCGGATGGGACTCTCCTTAGCATGGAAGGCAAGCTTGGCGACCGGATATGTAGATTCCTTTCTTTGTAACTGACTTTGTGTAACCCTAGCCCCCTCCGGTGGCTATATAAACTGGAGGGTTTAGTCCGTAGAGGCAACTTACAATCATAATCATAGGCTAGACTTCTAGGGTTTAGCCATTACGATCTCGTGGTAGATCAACTCTTGTAATACTCATATTCATCAAGATCAATCAAGCAGGAAGTAGGGTATTACCTCCATAGAGAGGGCCCAAACCTAGGTAAACATCGTGTCCCCCGTCTCCTGTTACCATCGACCTTAGACGCACAATTTGGGACCCCCTACCCAAAATCCGTCGGTTTTGACACCGACAGCGGTGGGTGGCATATGGCTTTGGTTAGCGAAAAGCTGGCATCCCGCGCAACGTTGGACAAGGTCCTGTGCATCTGCTCAGGCCGTTGGCCAATAGAAACATGTACGGAAGGCCTTGTTTACAAGGTCCTGAGCCGCGACATTGTGACCATCGAGACCGGCATGAATTTCAGCCAAGAGCTGCCGCCCCTCTTCCTCGGAGATACATCTTTGAAGTACTTCGGTAGCACTTTTCTTGTAGAGTTCTCCGTCATGAACCTTGTAGGCTTTCGAGCGCCGGACAATGCGGAGCGCCTCAGTCTGATCCTCAGGGAGTTCTAGCCTATTAAGGTAGGCCAAGAAGGGTTCGGTCCATGGGGCAATGACTGCCATGATAAGATGGGCCGATGGTGTTATTTTGGTGGCTGAGCCCCTAATGATATCGGTGTGTTCTGAATCTGGGGTTATAGTCGGATCCGGACTGGTGTTGTTGCTCTCCCCTTGCCACACCACGGATGGCTTGAAGAGCCTTTCCAGAAAGATGTTAGGTGGGACGGGGTCGCGCTTGGCGCCGATGCGAGCAAGGACATCCGCCGCTTGATTACTTTCTCGAGCCACATGATGAAACTCAAGCCCCTTGAACCGAGCCGACATTTTGAGAATGGCATTATGGTAAGCCGCCATTTTAGGATCTTTGGCATCGAAGTCTCCATTTATTTGAGATATTGCGATGTTTCAATCCCTGCGCACTTCCAGGCGTTGTATGCCCATGGAGACAGCCATCCGAAGACCATGCAATAAGGCCTCGTATTCGGCTACATTGTTGGAGTCTGTATATAATATTTGGAGTACGGACTAAACTGTATCTCCAGTGGGGGATGTTAGGACAACGCCTGCTCCTAAGTCCACTAGCATTTTGGACCGTCGAAGTGCATGACCCAGTTGGAATATGTGTCGTACTCTTTAGGGAGTTTGGCTCTGTCCATTCAGCTTCGAAGTGGGCTAGTACTTGGGATTTAATTGCCCGGCGCGGTCTGTATGTTATGTCGAATGGGAGAGGCTCAATGGCCCACTTCGCAATCTGGCCCGTGGCATCGCCGTTGTTTATTATGTCATTGAGTGGTACTTTGGAGGCCACCGTGATTGAACACTCTTGAAAGTAGTGTCGTAGCTTCCGGGATGCCATGAAGACTGAGTATGTTATTTTTTGGTAATGAGGGTACCGAGATTTGCATGGTGTGAGGATAGTGGATATGTAGTATACCGGCTTCTGAAGCAGGAATTTGTGCCCGTCCTCCTTTCGTTCAACGATGAGCACCACACTCATGACCTGGTGTGTTGCCGATATGTATAATAACATGGGTTCACCGACGTTCGGTGCGTCCAGGATTGGGTTGCTCGCTAAAGAGCCTTTAGTTCTTCTAGTCCGACCATTGCTGCGTTCATCCACTCGAAGTGATCGGTGCGTCGGAGAAGGCGATAAAGTGGCAATGCTATTTCTCCTAGTCTGGAGATAAAGCGGCTTAAAGCTGCCACACATCTGGCTAGTTTTTGGACTTGTTTAAGGTCTGTTGGTGTAGCCAACTGTGATAGAGCTCGGATTTTAGCTGGGTTCGCCTCAATTCCTCTATTGGAAACAATGAAGCCCAGCAGTTTTCCAGCGGGAACACTGAAAACACACTTTTCCGGATTGAGCTTGACGTCATATGTACGGAGGTTGTTGAATGTGAGACGCAGGTCGTCTATTAATGACTTGATGTGCCTATTTTGATGACGACATCATCTACATACGCTTCAACTGTCTTGCCAATCTGTTTCTCCAGGCATGTTTGAATCATGCGTTGGTAGGTGGCGCCAGGATTTTTAAGTCCGAAGGGCATAGTGTTGAAGCAGAATGGCCCATATGGGGTAATGAATGCTATTGCAGCTGTGTCATACTCCTTCATTTTGATTTGATGGTATCCGAAGTATGCGTCGAGGAAACACAGTGAGTCGTGTCCGGCTGTAGCATCAATAATCTGATCGATGCGAGGGAGTGGAAATGGATCCTTAGGGCACGCCTTGTTGAGGTCTTTGAAATCGATGCATAGGCGCCAAGATTTATCCTTCTTTGGCACCATCACCAGGTTTGCGAGCCAGTCCGGGTGTTTTATTTCTTTGATGAATCCGGCCTCGATTAACTTGGCTAGCTCCTCCCCCATAGCTTGTCGTTTGGGTTCGAAAAAGCGCCATAGTGTTTGCTTGACCGGTTTATATCCCTTCAGTATGTTTAGGCTATGTTCAGACAACCTGCATGGGATTCCCGGCATATCAGAAGGGTGCCAGGCGAATATGTCCTAGTTCTCGCACAGGAACTCTCATAGCGTGGTGTCAACCATTGGGTCTAGCTGTGCCCTGATGGATGCTGTCTTCCTGGGGTCCATTGGGTGGACTTGAAATTTGTCTATTTCATCTGCTGGTTTAAAGGAGATGGATTTGGGTCGCTTGTCCAGGATCACGCCATCCCTATCCACCGTGGAGCGTAGTGCGGTTAACTCTTCGACCACGAGGGCTTCAGACAATGCCTCAAGGGCCAGGGCTGCAGTTTTGTTTTCGGTGTGGAGTGCTAAGTTTGGATCACTGGCAAGAGTGATAATACCATTGGGCCCGGGCATCTTGAGCTTCATGTACCCGTAATGAGGTATAGCTTGGAAGCGTGTAAATGCATCTTGCCCTAATAAGGCGTGATATCCACTGTTGAAAGGGGCCACTTGGAAGGTTATCTCCTCGGACTGATAATTCTCCGGCGTGCCGAATACCACGTGGAGTGTGATTTTCCCGCGCATCGCGCCTCCCGACTGGGAATGATTCCTCGGAAGGTCGTGCTACTTTGCTCAATGTGGCTCCTGTCTATTTCCATTTTGTTGAGAGTTTCCTCGTAAATGAGGTTTAGTCTGCTGCCGCCGTCCATGAGCACTTTGGTAAGCCGAAAGTCGTCCATGATTGGACTGAGGACCAAGGCGGCTGGTGCTCAGACTGTCCTGAATTTTGGTTTGTCATCGGCATTGAAAGTTATGGCCGTGTTGTCCTAGGGGTTTATTGCTGCTACTTGGCAGACTTCAACGGGGCCATAGAGTGCCCTTTTGCGCCTATTGTTTGAGGCGAAAGTCTCGAAGACCGTCAATACTCCGAGGTCGTCGTCTTCCGTGGGGTGTTGCTCTGTGGTATTTTTGGTGAGGAGATCCTCGCCGCTCTTGGCCACTTGCCGGAGTATCCAACATGATCTAAGGCTGTGGGTTGGTATGGTATCTGGTGTTGTGTGTATTTTGCATGGCCTATCGAGCCATCCCTCCAGAACGGTTCTGCGCCCCGTAATGGGCTTTGATTTTTTTTACTATTGGATCGGGCGACCCACGAGGGTGCATCCTTTTTGCCCAGACGAGGGGTTAAGTGGAAACTGGTGGCTCCCAGGGAGCTGCGTGAGTTTGCTAGGCACTTTCCATTGCGCAGTACTTCTGTACTATGGTTGCCAAGTCAGCGAAGTGTAATATGCGACGGCGGTTAATGGCATTGAGGATTCCCCCGTTCATGCAATTATTGCATAATAGTGAGATCGCATCTTTGTTGCAGCAATCTTTGATCTTGTTTTTGACAAGGAGGAATCTGGCCCAAAAGTGATGGACCATTTCTTGAGACTATTGTCGTATGTACATAAGATCGTGTGTATCTTGGTGGGTGGGTGGATTTAAGTCTGAACCCTGACCCAATTTGGGATCCGGAGTTTGAGAAACTTCCAAACTTAATAGTTCGGGCTCTGGGATATCAACTAATTTTTCAGGCCCGTTGTCCGATTCTAGGTTTGGAGGGCAGGGCGTGTTGTTCCGTGGACGAGTATCCGGCTCTTCAAGACCGGAAATCCAAACATAGTTCATCCTCAATATAGAGGGGGAGTTGTTGTTTCGCTCCTCGATTACCGCTACCTGATGGGTGATCGGTGGAGATTTGATTTCTCTCTGATCGGGTTTAAGCCCAATCCGAGGGCGGTGATGCGATCAAGGAGTTCGTTTAAAGATGACAACTCCATCGGATCCATCCGTTTGGAGTATTCGGAGTCAACATGGAGGCGATTTTCGATGACCCAAGAAGTCATTGTTGGCTTGACGTCCCAACGGGCGGTCATGGTAAAGCCGCCCAGCCGGAGGGTTTGACCTGGGGCCAGGGCTCCTCTAGAGGTGATACCGTCCTTGACAACAAGGCGAGCCATCAATCTTGTCTTGGACATCACAGCGGAACTCTCAAGGAAAGCACCAATGTCCGTGTCAAAACCGACGGATCTCGGGTAGGGGGTCCCGAACTGTGCGTCTAAGGTTGATGGTAACAGGAGGTGGGGGACACGATGTTTACCCAGGTTCGGGCCCTCTCTATGGATGTAATACCCTACTTCCTGCTTGATTGATCTTGATGAATATGAGTATTACAAGAGTTGATCTACCATAAGATCGTAATGGCTAAAGCCCTAGGACTCTAGCCTGTATGATTATGATTGCCTCTATGGACTAAGCCCTCCGGTTTATATAGACACCGGAGGGGACTAGGGTTGCACAAAGTTGGTTACAGAGAAAGGAATCTTCATATTCAGGCGCCAAGCTTGCCTTCCACGCCAAGGAGAGTCCCATCCAGACATAGGTGAGAGTCTTTTCGGTCTTGTATCTTCACATCCCATCAGTCCGGCCCATGTCAATAGGCCAGACGCCCGAGGACCCCTTAATCCAGGACTCCCTCACCCCCCATGCAATCCCGTGCCCTAATAGAGTTCTTTCCCCCTTTGTCATCAAGACACCAAAAAGGAAAAGAGCGAAGCTAACGACCCAGGGCTCAGTAGGTCTCCTCTCCCATCACCGCCGTATCGTCAGAATCCTCATCAGATTCCTCCGACTCCCAAGACTCCTCAGGCTCCATGGAAACACCCTCAGGACCACGAACAGCAGAGGTAGCAGGCTCTTCATCAGACCACTGATAGTTCTCCAAGCACCACGTATCCTCAGGAGTGATGGTCTTCTCAGAGCCACTATTCACATTTGGCACATTAAGGTGCTTCATCAACTGAATCTTCATGCGACGCGCCATCTTCTCAGCAACATGAGCCTGGTAGAGCTTCTTCTGAATATGAGTCTGCAAGCAAAAAGTCTTCTTGATCTTGGTAGTCAGCTTCTCAACCCAAGTGGGCTGGGGCCCAGGCTCCAACTCAAAGTCATCGTCGTCCGAGGTAGCATACACATCCTCCTGATTGCCCATAGGAAAATGAGGAGTTTTATGCTTCTTCTTCCTCAACACTTTAACCTCATGCTTTGTGAGATTATCTGGAGTGGTGAGAGGTTCTCCTGGCCTACGAACTACCCAAATGGAGTTCAGAAACTGCATCACAAAAGGAGCATAGATCGCTACCTTGCGGTACCACACCATATTGTACATCTCCTCCCACATCCACTTGGAGACATCAAACGTGGCACCGGAACCCCTTTTGGTCTTCATGGCCCCAAGCAAATCCACAAGATAACCATAAATATCGTCTTGATTCCCAACCTTGGGTAGCAGCACACAGCGGAACACACGATGCAGAATATCATAGACTAGCAGAAGGTCATTGGATTTACCCATGATACCATGACCCGAGATGTATAAAGGGGCAAGCTTCACCTTGTCCATGGGGTGGGCTCGGTCGTGATGACCGAGACCACCTTGGCCCTTTAACCCGGTATCCTCATAGCCAAGAGCATTGCAGAAGGCTCTCCAAGGGATATGAAAGAACTCATCATGACACATAAAGGCCAGGTGACGCGCATCATTAGTGCCAAAGTGGAATGTAGCATAGAACTGATGAATGAGCTGGAGATCGAAGTCACAATTCATTGTCATGAGCTTAATCAAATCAAACTCCTCGCAGATCTCCAGAGCCTCTCCAAAGTAACCAAGGTTGTTCCTCCAGTGATCGATGCCAATGGACCACATCCGGGTGAACTTGTTCTTGTGGTGCTCAAAAATTTCTGACACAACCCATAACTGCAACTCATTCCGGAACTGAGGGTTGTTCCACCGAGGATGCTGCGGCACAGTGTAGGGATCCTGGAAATGGAACTTTTCACAGTCCGAAAGCTTCCATTTGTGCATAGGTATCGCAGCACGCTGCTTGGCAGCAGCAGATTTCTCCCGGCGAGTGGCCTTGGCAGGGATCACAACCTCGCGAGTATCCTCATTTTCATCCGACGATTCGCCCCTACGGGCCCTCTTCTTGGTGTTTCGAGGCTTCTGAGCAGCACGAGAGCTAGAGCCACCTGCAAACGCACACAGAGAGCACACAGGTACCCCACCAAAGATGAGATAAATGTACACAAGATCAGAAGAATAAATCTCATGTTCGTAAGTAGAAGAAGAACAATGGAGATGGGTTCAGAGAAAGAGGTTGTTTCGGTTGTTCGACCGGTAGAACCGCCAAAGCGGTTGTACCGCTCGCGAGGAGCGGTAGTACCACTGAGAGCGGATCTGCCGAGTTGAAGAACGGGGACAACCCTACTTTGAATTTAGATGCAATATTCCTACTTCTAACTACGCATAGGAAAAGGAGGAGTATATAAGGATCTATCCCACCAATCATTTGGCCAAAATGTGGGAGTACAAGCAATGCCCTAGAGGAAGGATTCAACAAACGGAACCCTAAGAACAAGAGGAAACAGGGATTTACCGGTATCCATGGGAGGAGATTAGAAGGGAGGCGACCTCCACAGAGTGGATCCGATGAAGGGCCGACCGATCCGGAACTCCTGGGGGCGCTCCGGGGCAATGGGCGGAGCAACCAGCGGCTAGGGTTCAGATGAGGGACGGGTGTGAAGGGGAAATAGAATACCCCTTCAGCCCGCACCCTTTATATATGCATCCAGATGTCAGCCGGTGGTACCGCTCTGAAGAGCGGCAGTACCGCTCCTATAGCTAGCCGGTGTTTGATGGAGGTACTTCCACTCTAGAAGCAATGGTAGTATCGTTTCCAAATACCGGTACTACCGGCCAGTGGTACACGTACAAACAAGAGCGGTAGAACCACTCATGCAAGACTGGAAGTACCGCTGGGACTACACAACTTAGTGGAAGAACGGTAGAACCACTCTGACCACCGGTTGTACTGCCAAGTTGCACCAGCCCATGCACAAAAGGATCAAACTTGTGTACATTTGGAAAAGATGGCTTGAGATGAGAAGGCTTAGGATGGAAGCAAGACACTGTATTATGATGATGAAGCCCCCAAGAGTGCAAGAAGCAAACAATAAAAGCCACTCCTTGGAGAATTGAAGCATCTAGGAGAACCGAAGGAGCAAGGCAAAAGGAAACACACAACAAAGAAAACACCCTTGCACAAGGGCGGTGGCCGGAGCCACCTATGTTTGAGTCAAATGGTATGGCGCCGCGAAGAATTATCCTTGGGCCCATGACCAAAACTCGTCTTTGGAGCACAAGTACCATCAAAAATGGCTAATGTGAAAGGCTTGATCAATTTATGCATAATGGGGGGAGGGAGAGTTCATTGGGAGAACAACACTCCCCCTATGTCCATGCCTACACCTAAACAAGACATCATGAAGAGTATGGTGGGGTGTGAAACGGTTCAAGCCACATTGCTCGAATCAATGATATAGCTCATGCCTTAACTTGCGAAATCTTGCTTCATCCAAGGGCTTCATGAAAATACCTGCAATGTTATCATGAGTGTTGACATACTTGGGCTTGATCTCCCCTCGCCTAATGTGATCCCGGATGAAGTGATACCGAATCTCAATATGCTTCATCTTGAAGTGTTGCACCGGGTTGAGAGAGATCTTGATGGCACTTTCATTATAACACCAAAGAGGCACTTCGTCACAAATGACACCATAATCCTTCAAAGTTTGCCTCATCCATAGAAGTTGAGAACAACTACCGGCAGCCACATACTCCTCTTCGATGGATGAGAGAGACACACAACTTTGCTTCTTAGAAGACCAACTCAACAAAGAGCAACCTAGAAATTGGCACCCTCCAGAAGTGGACTTCCTATCCACTCTGTCTCCCGCCCAATCTGAGTCTGAATAGCCCAAAAGGTTGAAGTTGTCTCCTCTTGGGTACCACAAGCCAACGTTTGGGGTATGAGCCAGATATCGAAAGATTCGCTTGACTGCCACATAGTGGCTTTCCTTAGGTGTGACTCGAAACCGTGCACAAACTCCCACACTCAACATGATAACCGGTCTAGATGCACAAAGGTAAAGCAAGGAGCCAATCATGGAGCAATATAATTTTGATCCACTGCTTTACTATTGGGATCTATGTTAAGTTGTCATTTGACGGGCATTGGAGTGAAAGCCGGCTTGACATCACTTAGCTTGAATCTCTTGAGCATGTCTTGAGTGTATTTGGCTTGGTTGATGAAGGTTCCTTCTCTTCTTTGCTTGATTTCGAACCCGAGAAAGACTTCAACTCTCCCATCATGGACATCTTGAACTTTGAGGTCATGAGAGCGGCAAATTCCTCATTGAAAGCTTTGTTAGGATAACCAAAGATAATATCATCAACATATAGTTGGCATACAAACAACTCCCCTTTGACCTTCTTAGTAAAAAAGAGTGGGGTTGGTTTTCCCAATTTCAAACCCACAATCTTGCAACAACTCGGTAAGATGCTCATACCATGCACGTGGGGCTTGTTTTAGGCCATAGAGTGCCTTGTCGAGTTGGTACACATGATCGGGGAAATAGGGATCCTTGAACCCCGGGGGTTGTTTCACATACACCAACTCATTAATGGGACCATTAAGAAAAGCACTTTTCACATCCATTTGTTGCAGCTTGAAGTTATGATGAGAAGCATAAGCAATCAACAAACAAATAGATTCAAGGAAAGCAACGGAAGCAAAGGTTTCACCATAGTCGATACCCTCGACTTGGGAGTAGCCTTGTACTACCAAACGAGCCTTGTTGCGAACAATAATCCGGTGAGCATCTTGCTTGTTCTTAAATATCCACTTAGTTCCAATGACATTATAGTCCCCCGATGGCCTTGGCACCAATCTCCACACCTTGTTGTGCTTGAAGTTGTTGAGTTCTTCATGCATGGCATTGAGCCAATCCAGATCCTTAAGCGCCTCATAGACCTTTTAGGGTTCGACACAAGAAACAAACGTGTGACATTCACAATAGTTTGCTAATTGTCTACGAGTGCTTACCCCCTTTCTTAGACTTCCAAGCACATTTGTCATGAGATGATCTTTGGTTGTGAGCTTGGATGCAATCTTAGCGGCACGACGCTCCAATTACTCCTCAGGAGTGAGATGAGGAGAGGAAACTTGATCATCTTGAGCGTCGTCTTGAGCTTGTTCTTGATCTTGAGCTTGCTCTTGATCTTGAACTTGCTCGGAAGGGAGAACTTGACCATGGGCATCACTTGGTGGTTCACCACCATCTTGAGGTTGATCTTGCCCTTGATCTTGTTCCCTTGGTTGAGGGCCTTCACTTTATTCTTCGGAAGCATGTGGGTCTTGGGTTGGTGATGGCTCCACTTGAGTGGAGCATTGTCCTTCTCCTTCGGCCACAAGGGGTTCCTCAATGGGTAGGATATGACCAACACCCATTCTTCTTATGGCTTGGGGAGGAATTTCATCACCTACATCACAAGTACCACTTTGCTCCACTTGGGAGCTGTTATTCTCATCAAACTCCACGTTACATGTCTCCTCAATGAGTCCCATGGACTTGTTGAGGACACGGTAAGCATGAGAGTTTGTACCATAACCAACAAATATGCCCTCATGAGCTCTAGCCTCAAATTTAGACAAACGAACACCTTTCTTGAGAATGAAACACTTACAACCGAACACCCAGAAGTACTTGAGGTTGGGCTTGTTACCGGTGAGTGTTTCATATGGAGGCTTGTTCAAGCCTTTGCAGAGATAGAGGCGATTGGATGCATGACACACGGTGTTGATGGCTTCGGCCCAAAAGTTGTAAGGAGACTTGAACTCCGCCATCATGGTCCTTGCCGCATCCATCAACGTCCGGATCTTCCTTTCCGCTACACCATTTTGTTGAGGGATGTATGGTGCGGAATATTGATGCTTGATCCCCTCATCACTAAGAAACTCATCCAAGGTGTAGTTCTTGAACTCGGTGCCGTTGTCACTTCTTATTGTCAAGATCTTTGCATCATCTTGATGTTGGACTTCATTTGCAAAGTCGATGACAGTTTGTTGAGTTTCACTCTTCCTCTTGAAGAAATATACCCAGGTGTACCTTGAATAATCATCGGCAATCACCAAGCAATACTTTCTACCCCCAAGACTATCAAAGCATGGAGGCCCAAAGAGATCCATGTGAAGGAGCTCCAAGGGTCTCTTCGAGTAGATGATAGTCGTGGGCAGGTGAGCCTTCTCATGTAACTTTCCTTCGATACAAGCACTGCAAGCACGATCTTTCGCAAAGCTAATGTTTGTTAGTTCATGGACATCACTACAAAAAAAGACACATCCGTGACATTTTGGGCCGAATGAATTTTTTTCTTGTCATACTTATGACACTTCTATGACGATAATTGTGACAAAACCCGATATCATCATAGATGTGGTGGGTTCCTACTTCTATGAAAAAAAATCATGACAGAAAATGGGCTTTTCGTCCTGGGCGGGCCGGAGACGCAGCTGCATGACATTCTTTGGGCCGTCCATGACGGAAAAACCATGGTAGAAGCGAGGGTGAGGAAAATTTTGGCGAGTTCCCAGTTACAGTGGGTGGTCGGGGGCCGAGTGATGCGCGTTCCTCTCATACACGTACGCGTGTGTGTGTGAGGCATTGGGCTCTAACTGAACCCGAGCGAGGCGTCGCCTAACTGAACCCGAGCGATTGCACTGCAGGCTACACGTTACTTAACCCGAGCAATCGAGCGATTCCTTCGCTACTGCTACTAACTGAAGCCGATCGATGTTGCCTCTAGATGAATAGTGAGTGTTGTAGGGGGGTTTGGATGAACAGTGAGCGTTG
>NC_041389.1:462781770-462792300 GCF_002162155.2 Triticum dicoccoides | reverse complement strand
TTGCCTCTGGATGAACAGGACCCCGATCGATCGAGCTGGTTGGGGCTGGATGAACAGGACCCCGTGGAGGGCTGGATGAACAGGACGACCCCGTGGAGGGCTGGATGAACAGTAGACGATGGAGGGGTGGATGAATAGTAGCCCGTGGAGGGGTGCTTGAACAGGAGCCCGTGGAGAGGGGTGGTTGAACAGTAGTCGGTGGAGTAGCGCGTAGTGGAGGCTAGATGAACAGGAGCCCGTGGATGAACAATCGCAGGTGGAGGCTAGAGGAGGTCGACAATGGATGAATAGTAGCCCGTGGAGGCTGGAGGAGGTCGACGGTGGAGATGAACAGTATCTCGTGGAGTCCCGTTTTGCGGTACGCCACCCCCCGATGAACATGACCCCCGTTTCGACCGTAGCGATCCAACACAAGTCTGTTTTGTCTGTTTTGCGATACACCACACCCCTCCCGATCAACATGACCCCCATTTCGACCGTAGGAGGTCCGTTTCCTCCGTTTTGCGTACGCCAGACCCCTCCCGATGAACAGGATCCCGTTTTGAACGTGGCCGGTCGAACACAAGGCCGTTTCCTCCGTTCTGGAGTACGCCAGGCCTCGTTTCCATCGCCTGTTCCATCCAAGCCCTCCCGATGAACACGACGATGCATTCCGTTCTGACCTAGCCGCTTGGCTCCCCATGAACACGACGACGAGGCTGTTTCTCCGTTCCGACCCAGCCATGTACACGAGCCCTGGCCATACGTATATATGCGCGAGTAGGCGTTCGAGACCCCGCCTGTATGTACGTACGTGGCCGTATTTTCTTTCTTGCACACTGGCCGCTGTACGTACGTGTACATGCTACGTGCGCGCCTCTACTACGACACGTGCGCGCCTCTACATCGACCAATATATATGTACGTACACGTTCGCGACCAGAATGACAATGCTACGTACGCTTTGACCAGGTGGGTCCCGACTATCAGGCACTTCCTTGCGTGCGAAGATGTAGCTGGTGGGTCCCAGTAGTCAGGGGGGCGAATCGTTTTTTTTTTGCCCAGACGCACTTCCTTGTGTGCGAAGATGTAGCTGGTGGCTCCCAATAGTCAGGGGAAACGTTTTTTTCGCAAAGTACGGTGGCCCGTCCGGTGGGTCCCCGCTCTGAGGTGGAGGAATAATTATTTTGCGCATAATAAGGAGGCACTTCCTTGCTCCGGCCGTGGACCCAGCTGTCAACCTCTGCACGTACAGTCCATGTCCGATGGAAGCCTTTCCTTGACCAAGTTGACCACGCCGCGCCGAGAGCATCAGGGCGGTGGACGACGGCGAGGCCTAGGAAGGGGACGATGTGGAGCCGGGGAAGACGCGGAAGTGGATGCCCACACGTAGAGGAGTATGAGGGTTCACTGGTTCATTGCGGTGTGAGGCTGCCGTCACTACAGAATAACAGGGGGTGTGGGTGAGTAGAGGGATGGCCTGGTCAGCGGTGGGAGTAGTAGGGGCAGTGAGGCCTTCGCCGCATCGCAACCGGCCACGGGAGGCAGGAGCACAAGGCACGACTGATGCTGGTTTGGGCCGCTGGAGCAAGAAGACCAGAGGATGAAGAAGCACTACGGCCGTTGGATGGACATCGTTCGGTCACTGGAGCTAGAATCGTGCGTATTAACTAAGTTGACAAAGCCCTCCATCCCCGTCAACTTAGTAGGCCCACAAGTCAGCCTCCCACTATACTGGGTCCCAGCTAGGAGGGGGAGTATTCATTTTTGGTGCATAATAAGGAGGCATTTCCTTGCGTGCGAAGATATAGCTGGTGGTTCCAAGCTGTCAGCGGTGGTAACGTTTTTTCGCGAAATACAGAGGCCCTTTCGGTGGGTCCCGGATGTCAGGTGGAGGAATCATTATTTTGCGCGTAATAAGGAGGCATTTCCTTGTGTGCGGCCGTGGACCCAGCTGTCAGCCTCTCCACGTACAGTCCACTTCAGATGCATGTCGGTCGTTGACCACGTTGACCAGGCCGCGCCGAGAGCACCAGAGCGGTGGACGACGGCGAGGCCTTGGAAGGGAACGAGACGGACGCAGGGAAGACTCGGTAGTTGTTTCCCATGCGGAGGGAAGTATGACTGTACGAGGGTTTACTGGTTCATCTGCCTTCGCCATAGAATAACAACAGGTGTGGGTGGGTAGAGGGATGGCTAGGCCAACGATGGAAGTACGATGGGGCGGTGAGGCCTGCACGGCAGCACAGCCGGCCGCGGGGAGGAGGGAGCAGGCAGTCCCGCCGGCGCTTGTTTGAGCGGTTGGAGCAAGAAGAGCAGAGATTGAAGAAGCACTACGGCCGTTGGATGGAAATCCAACAGTCACTACTTGTGCGTCAACCTTTTTTTTAGGAAAGCTTCAAATCTGTGGAAAACAGCATACGTTCCATCTGCCATTATTTCTAATAATTTACAACCCATTTGCTAATTCTTAAGGTTTTTTGGGAGCCCATATTCTTTTTGTTAGCATTACAGCCCATATTGTCGCCACGGTTAAAAAATTATACGAAATTTTGCATATTTCGATGCGGTACGAACTGTTTTTAATCCTGAAATTTTGAGTCACTAACTGATTTTAAAAATAAATGTATATCAATATAAAATCCAACAAATAGTCCACGCATAAAAGTCAATGCAATTTAAAATCTCGAAATGAAAAAAAGAAATTTGAAACTAATTGCCGGTTGTTTTAAAAATGTACAACCCATTTCTCATTACTGATAGGCCATTTTCTCGGCCAGCCGAATGAAGCTCTCCTCGTCTTGAAAGATTTGCAGCCCAACAAGCCTGACAAAGCGACTTGGCAAATCACAAAAAAACAAGGTTGTGGCCGTGGACCCAGCTGCGGCCATGGACCCAGCTGTCAGCCTTTCCACGTATAGTACTCTTCCGATGGAAGTCGGTCGTTGACCACATTGACCATGCCGCGCCGAGAGCACTAAGGCGATGGACGACGGCAAGGCCTAGGAAGGGGAAGACGCGGATCCGGGGGAGACGCGGTAGTGGATGCCCACGCGGAGAGGAGTACGAGGGTTCACTGGTTTGGCTGTGGCGTGAGGCTGCCGTCGCCGTAGAATAACAGGGGGTGTGGGTGAGTAGAGGGATGCCCTGGGCCAGCGGTGGGAGTAGTAGGGGGCGGTGAGGCCTCCACGGCATCACAGCCGGCCACGAGAGGCAGGAGCACGCAGCACGACCGGCGCTACTTTGGGCGGCTGGAGCAAGAAGACTAGAGGTTGAAGAAGCACTATGGTCGTTGGATGGACATCGTATGGTCAATGGAGCTAGAATCGTTCCTATTGACTAAGTTGACAAAGCCCTCCGTCCCCGTGAACTTAGGCCCACAAGTCAGCCACCCACTATGGTGGGCCCAGCTAGCAGGGGGTATTCATTTTTTTGTGCGTAATAAGGAGGCACTTCCTTGCATGCGAAGATATAGCTGGTGGGTCTGACCTGTCAGTAGGGGGAACGTTTTTTTCGCAAAATACAGAAGCCCTTCCCACATACAGTCCACGTACAGTGCGTAATAAGGAGGAACTTTCCTTGTGTGCAACCATGGACCTCGTGGGTCCTAGCCGTCAAGGTCTCCACATACAGTCCTCTTCCGATGACTCTCGTATGTTGACCACGCCACGCCGAGCGCACTGAGGCGATTGACGACGGCGAGGCCCCAGACTGGAACGACCCGGAGATGGGAAAGACGTGACAGTGGAGTCGCAGACGGAGAGGAGTGGGAAACTTGACTGGTTCGGGTGCGGGGTGGGCCTACACTCGACAGAGAATAACAGGAGGTGCAGAGTGGAGGGATGGCCTGGCCGTCGGTGGGGTAGCGTTTGGCTGAGGAGCGCAAAACAACACTGCTGGACGCCGAAGGCCGGTGCAGGCGGTCCCGACAGTGCTGGGGGAAGAAGACGAGAGATTGAAGAAGAATGTCGGCCGTTGGATGTAAATCCAACGCCTTCTTAGGCTTCGATCTACTGGCCCACATGTCAGCCAGTCCATTTGTTTTTAGTCCATTTGGTGGGCTGGGTGAAAAAATGATGTAGCATCTATGCATCCCATTTATATATGGTAGAATTTAAATCCCATTTGCATTTTTCTCGAAATCCGCAGACTTGCTGGGCTGAATATCATGTTGGGCTAGACGGAGAAATGTTATAAAAACATAAACACATGATTGCACGTATATTACTGCATTGGTCAGTAAAATCTTTGCAAGCTTATGTACGCAATCACTAGGAGTTAACTTGCCAAGTTATATATAAACAATTATTATTATTATTTTGTCAGAACTTTCAACTTACGAAATAAAATATCATTTAAACTGTTGAGTTGGTTCTAGGGAAAAGTACTGGGAGAAAACTCAGTTTACGTCGAAAAAGAAAGTGGGAGAAAATTCAGAGACCTGCTGGGTCCACCTGAGGAGGGGAATATGTTGGGAGGAAGGAGATTCAAAGCACGACAGCCGAGTGAACTAGTTTTTTTTAACGGACAAGTGAACTAGTTACATACATAAGCAAATAGCCACTAAAAAAGCAATTAGGTTAATGGGTTCTTAAAAGAAATATTTCTGACAAAACAGATAATTACGACACATAGGCTAATGCATGAAACACTCAGATGATAAAGGTGCTTATAAACAGATAAAGTACAACATCTAGACCTTCCTGGCACACTTGATCATGACGTTGCGGCTGTCCGTGTACTCGTCGGTTACGGGAAGCAGACACGCCCTCATGTCCAAGATCTGCCTGTACATGTCGTAGCATGTGTATGCGTCCTTGGCCGCGTAGGTTATGTAGGCTAGATTCAGAGGTACCTCCCACGTGTTCAGGTCCTTGGTATCATTGTCTTCTTTCATGTTGGCATATCAGGGGTCGATGATGGTCTCGGCGAGGTCAACCACGGAGTCCTTCTCCTGCCCGTTGCTGATGATCTTGTATTGCTTCTGGATTTCGATAAGCTTGTTGCACCAGATGGCCGAATCGTCACTTTCTTCCTTCTCTCCACCGCAGCGAAGGTGCAGTCGGCGCTACCGATGAAACGGGCGAATGCTCCAGAACCTCTGATGGCCCTACATAAGTGGTAGATGAGAACCTCGTCCCTCACACATACCTGGGCAACGGTGATCCGCTGGTCCCTATCAGGAGACGAATGGACGGGCACAAGGTCTAATCCTGCAACCTTGTGCTTTCTCGTCCTGTAGGTACTGCTTGAACTCGGCGAGGCAGAGCTTCACCGAGTCCGGATCGTTAGTGTACATCACATTCAACTAGGTGCAGCCATAGGACTGAATGGTGAACTCAAAGGGGAACTCCTTGCTGAAGTCCATATCTAGCAGGCTCACCCCTCGGATCTCCATTGGAGTCTCTTCAAGTGAACGAGTGTGTAGGCAGCGGCACCCGTTCATTTTTCAGCTCTTGGGGAACTGGATTCAACAGTAAACTGAGTGTGTACATGCGACAATAGTTACTACCCCTCCCTCGTCCGCTGCACACCCGGCAGAAGATGCACCCTCGGCGCATTCAAATACCTCCATTAAGAAACCTACTCCGGCCTCACATCGGTTCACGAGCGGGTTTGTATTCGTACTGTAATAACAGGAGTTAGTGGTCACTTTACTTAAGTTTAATTAGCTTTAATAGAAATTTATACTTAAAACAAGCAATGCACTGGCTCGTTCTATCAGTGCCACAGGATCAACATGCACAACAATTAGAATTATTATTCTCAGGACACACACGATCAACACATTTGTCGCACTTTCACAAAGATAATACTACCAAGTTTGAACTGTTTGTTATGGTTGTTGTCCTTTGCATCATCATGCGGTGTTTCCCAGTTTGCAAGATTTAGAACCAACAAATAAGATCCAAATAATAAGTACAACAAAGATGCCTACACATCTCATTGATTCCCAGCTTGCAAGATTCAGAACCAACAAATAAGATTCAAATAATAAGTACAACAAAGATGCCTACAAATCTCATTGATTCCCATCTTGCAAGATTCAGAACCAACCCATTAGAGCCTTTTGATAAAGTGAATATCGGGATTAAATCCATCTTGGCTAGCCATGTCATACAATCGAAGAACTTGGCAAATGCTCTTGACCGTCACAACATCCGTAGTTGCGTATTCCTATTTGCACAGCACAAACAAGAAGAGCATGATTTCACTTTAATAGTGGCCTCCTTGAACTCAACCTACAGCTCCACTAGGATGAGGCCTGCCTGGAGTTCCATGATTCAATTCATGCGCCTTTTTCTGTAGTTCACCTGAAATGAAGCAAATATTGCATCATTCAGCTAGCAAGAAGTACTTGCTCTCGTGAGCTGGCAGGTTCTTCTTTAGTAGTTGCACTAAAATTGAGGTACATTAAGGTTGGTTGTCCGGCTCATGTAAGGTGCAACTATAATTTCCTCATCCTTTTGTGCAGTTCCACTAAAATAAAGTGCCATTGTGGTGACAGTGACGGCTCATCTTGCAAAGGCTAATAAAATGTTGCACGAGATTACCAGCAGACCTTGATGGAGATTTTGGAAACTCCAATCACCATTTTGTGCAGTTCCACCAAAATTGAGAGATGTTGCCCACGTGACATTTTAGTTGAACTACACAAGACACTCATTTCAAAAAAAAGTGTTTTGTGCAGTTCACCAAAAGGTCACAATAGCAACAAGGTGAATGGATATCCCTATCTGCACAAAAAGATAGGAAGTAAACAGTTGCTAGTCAATAAGAATATATGAAACATATACAAAATGAAAAGAAGCATCTTAATTATGTTCATGGCAATCACGCAAGGAAAGTAGAAATTTTAAAACGTCAGCAATGCTTCATGTTATCAGAAGCATTACGATTAACAATGAGATTCCTCAAATATGGGATTACTTTAATGGTGGCATTTCTTGTTTACCAGACACAATAAATCAACAACAGCTAAAGAGTTGGTTTAAGGGCATGGGACCGTGGGGACACCAGGACACTCAGCAGCATAAAGGAGCAACTTACTTATCATACTGGGGAAAACAGCAGGAGTGCCATTTGTAACACAGTTTAATTGCATCTTATCACTGGAGGCATTAGATTAACAATAACACTGGTTAGACATGTCCCTAAGGTAACAGTGTGATTGCTTCATTTTAAATGCGCCCTTACATTAACAAGAACAAAAGGGTGGTATAAGGACATGTGACAGTGGACGCATCAGCACAACGTACCTACAAGGAGGCATAAAGTGGTGATGCCGAGTTTGTTCATGCTATGTGAGGGCAGCAAACCTAATCCTAGAGACCTTGTACTATGTGAGGGCAGCAAATCTAATCCTGGAGACCTTTTACTATGTGAGGGTAGCAAATCTAATCCTGGAGACCTTTTACTATGTGAGGGCAGCAAATCTAATCCTGAGACCTTTTCCTATGTGAGGGCAGCAATTCTAATCCTGGAGACCTTTTACTATGTGAGGGCAGCAAATCTAATCCTATACATACTTTGTTGACTTGTCCACCAGCCGCCACTTTCTATCCTTTTTTCAACCAATAATAGATTTGTTCCTTATCCAGTTTGTACCGCGTTTTCCCATTATTTCCCTTTTCAACCAAGAGACCGGTTGGGTATCCGGTCTCTACTACTTTCATCATATTATTTCCTCTTTGAATCAAGTCCTAGATTCATGCTACAACTTTCCCCCCTTTCTTCGTTGTTTGAACAAATCCCTAGATTCGAATGCATGAAGTAGCTTTACCTCTAATAATACTAAAAATTTAGGTGGCTTTGGAAGAGCCGATGGGAGTAGAAAAAGATGCACATGCAGACACGTGGGGAGCTAGGGTAGTAGAGCAAGGCCGCTTTCGAAGAACTTATACCTGAGGGTCGCCGGGATGTCAGCGGCGGCAGGTCGGATCTGCGGACAATACGGCAGGGAGGAAGAAGGGTTGGAGGACCTCCCAAGCCGGCGCTGTGTCGGAGAGAACGACATGTGCAGAGGATCGGGCCCCTCCGGCAGCTGTGGGTTTCCTCCCTCGGCGGCGATGACCACGCGACGATGCACCTTTTAGTCCTCTACACACACTGGCCGAAGGGATTCGACCGGATCTGTGACCAGCGATGAGCAGCGAGAAAATGTCGCTACCGCTGTCTTGTTTATATCTGGAGAGGATGAGAGAATGAAGAGAGCAACCCTAGTAAAGCTAGCACTCAGGCCCCTGCGTACATATATAGTGGAGTGATTATCTTTTTCTCTCCACAACAAGCGTTTCAATTTGTGTATGTGGCATTAAAGAAAAGAAACTCTCTATTTAAGGTGACTACTGTACACTCCTACTTACTACTACTTGTAGTACTAGTATTGTTCACTTGTGCTCCCCGCCCGTCCATTCATTGAACAACCCCACGGGTGAATAAAGATACAGTAAGTATTTTATATAGAATTAACAAGCTCGAACTATTTTTGTGTAGTTAAAAGTTGAGGGCGGGGCTTTTCTAGGGCAGTACGCGCAGCAGTTTTTGGGTAGGCGGTTTGACAGAGAGGTGAGGAGGGTGAGCGAGTGGCGGATTCTAAAACATACTGCTGGAAAGGTCGGGTTGTGTGATTTGACGGCGTGTTACTACTGGAAAGACTTGTGATATGGCCACTCACTATAGTCATGAATTATTGGCGCTCCGACTGGGGTGATGCCCCCCTTTCGTTCCGTGCTCTAATCTGGTGCATGACACGTCGACCCGGATGCTAGCTCTCCCACATGTCGGAGTAGTAAGAAGGAGCAAAGAATGATGCGGTATATACTAGTACTACTACTACTCAGGTCAGAGGAGTGCAAACCACGGCAGCCCAGTGAACCAGCAATGCGAACCACGACAGCCTAGTGAACCAGTAGTGCAAACCACAGTAGCCCAGTGAACCAATAGTAGAAAACAATGTGGTGATATGGCCATAAAAACAATGTGCTACGGTCCACACTGTAGCATGTACAGTAACACTCCTCTTTGTTTGGATCCATGAGTTAGAGCTAGTTTGGGTTGAAATAGCCTCAAATTTTCGAAACATGAGGGGTTAGTTTGAGCTAGTTTGCTCTAACCCAGCTAAAAAAACTAGCCCGGTGGAGAGGTTTTAATTGGGTTAGTTATCCTCGGGCCCACTAAAAGAGAACTAAAAAAATCTCCCCTGCCTGCACCAGATCGCTCCCCCCTCTAACATGACTCCTCTTTGTTCCCCATAGGGCCGCCCGCCCAAGCGCCACTCGCCCTCTCTCGCCTTTGGCCGCCCTCTCCTTCCGGCCTCCGCCGCCCTACTCAGGCCGCCCTCTCCCTCCGGCCTTCGAAGGTCGCCCCGCTCGCCCTTCATGGTTCGTTTTTCTCCCTCTTTCGTGCACGGTGGTGGTGCATCTACCAAGGAGGTCACGAGAGGGGTGAGTTTGTTCGTTCCTTCTCTGTCTCACAGCCATATCATTGATTTTGCTCGCTCTAGCACTAACTCTGATTTGGAAAAGTAGATCCTGATCAAACTTGGTATAGATTTGTGGTGCATGCATGGAATTGTTTGATGCTGCTTGAGGAGGTAATAAATCTTTCTAGAGGCCCAAAGATTTAGTTCACCTTTCTAGGTATTTCAGTTTCAGGCTTGCATTATTTCTAGAGGCCCAGAGATTCAGTTCACATTTCTAGGTATTTCAGTTTCAGGCTTGCATTATTTCTAGAGGCCCAAATATTCAATTCACCTTTCTAGGTATTTTAGTTTCAGGTTTGCATTATTTCTAGAGGCCCAAAGATTAAGTTCCCAGTCGGCGGCAAGCGGCCCTGCTACCCATGCCGGTGTCGACCTCAACTCGCAAGGGCCAGCGTCGGAGGGGTTCCCGGGGCTTGGGCTCTACAGAGCCTTCCTCCAGAGCGACGATGGCGAGCTCTCCCTCGGTACGTGTGGGGCTCCAGGCTCCCTCCCTATCGTGAATGACTTCCGTGATGAGTTAGCTCATGCTTTGTTTCATGGAGTGTTTTTTTGTGAAGCTTGATTGACGGCTTGTATGTTTAAGTGGGATATCTCATTTGTATGGACAAAGTAAACATTATCATGTTTTGCATGCTTGATTTGTAAAGATGGTTCATTTATGTCAATTGTGAGCGGGAGGAGGCCACAGAAGAACCGGCCACACCAAATCCGGCAGGAAATAGGGTCCAAAGTAGTCAAATGATTTAGAAAGAGCATTTATTGTCAATCTAACCCTGCCATCCATACACCTCTTTGGTTTAGAGTTAGTTTAGGATTAGAATCTAACTCTAACCTCTAACTGAGTTAGAGTTCTCCTCGTCTCGGTTCATCACCATCATACTTTCCCCATTCCCGTGTTTTCAGTATCTAGCGAATCAAAGAGGCCTTTTTTTGCGAGAAAAATCAAAGAGGCCCTTAGACTGGTTTAGGTCCGGTCATTTTTTATAAACGTGTTATGTCCAAAATTTAATGAACGTGCTCTGGTTTCTACGAAAATAATCCGGCTTCATGTAGTAATTCATTCATTT
>NC_041389.1:462768899-462781424 GCF_002162155.2 Triticum dicoccoides | reverse complement strand
ATCCGTGAGGTCTGAAATGTAAAGTACCCCGACATATGCTCCGAGTCGTGCATGCACTATGACCCAGATGCTCTATGTCCCACATGTCGGCGAATGGGAGCACGTGGAAATAACCTAGGAGTACATATAGGAGGATAAATGCGTGAAAAAATATGTACTGTGAAGCGTAGCTGCGGTTCGAAAAGGAGACCTAAAGTGATGACAGCTATAGGCCGCACACACCCAACTAGTGGTACTACTAGACATAAGACTAATTTTTCTCTCAAAAAAAGAGGCACAAGTGCTCAGTACTCCTATTCTATCAATACGAGCCCCATCTGACAATAGCGTCTGTGCTACAACTAGCTCTCCTCCCTCATTTCTCTCTTCTAATTCTAAACTCGGCTGACGCCCAGTGGGCGGGGTGGGTTTACTCAACTGCGGCCCCACCTCACAGTGAAAACGTTACGACTGGAATAAAAATGCCATATACTCCCCGTGTTCCTAAATATAAGCCTTTTTAGATATTATTTCAAATGGAATACATCATACAGATGTATGTAGACATAGTTTAAAGTGTAGATTCACTCATTTTGCTCCGTATGTAGTAGTCACTTGCTACAATTTTTAGAAAGACTTATATTTGGGAACAGAGGGAGTACTATACTAATAAAACATTAAGACCACGAGGCGATGCAGTGCTGGTTACAGGAGGCAAGAAGAAGAGAGGCATCCATCGACGACGTCCACCTCCTCGACTCAGGGCGCCGGACCACCAAACGGCGCCTAAGTAGCAGCAGCTTTCGTGGCCAGGGCGACGTGCTTCTGAACAATGGCGTCCAAAGATTCTAGCCGCTTGAAGAAGGCCAATGTCTTTCTGTCCTTGCTTGCCTTGTAGTGGCCTATGTAGACAATTTCCTCGTAGACGTGGATGTGCAGGTTGACGGTTTCTTGCATGGTGAGGCGCTGCATGGCGAGCGTGGCCTCGAGGTGCACATTCTTCGTCGCGACCTCCGACACCTGCAGGGCCACCAGGGCTTGAAAGTGTTCGTCACCATGGAGGCCGATGAGGGTGGCAGGCAATGAGGAGCCTGGGTGCGCGGGCTGGAGCAGTACGGCAAGGTCATCTGCACGCTTATTGACGGTGGTGAACTTGCGGATAGAGTTGACCATCATGTCATCCATGCGAGAGGCGAAGCCGGCGTCGGCGAGGGCTACGATGCCGGCGGTCGCTAGTAGGGTCTGGAAACACTGCGCGGTGCGGGGCCGCAGGCCGGCGCCTTGGATGATTTGGCACAGCTGACTGCCGCTCGCGTCCATTGCCTCCATAGGTGCTTGTGGCTTCTGGTCACTTGGTCTTGGATTGGATTGAGCAGTGTTGCGCAGAGACTTGGGAGCAGATGGATTGGAGTGGTGGGACGCCTTTATATGAGAGTCCAAACTCTATTGCATTCACATCATGCTGGCTCTATTCTGCTTCTCCAATCAATTCCCTCTGCATGTAATTGAGGATGCATCATTGATTGTTCAATGTCTGGGAACCGCTACCCTCTCCCTCCTTGGCATTCAAGCACCTATGGAGGCGACTGCCACTCGCGTCTATCGCGTGTCAGGAGACGTTCCCGTCAACGACGAGGTGCCTATGGTGACTTCGTAAATTTCAAGATGATAGTGCCGTGCGTGTGTGCGTTCATAGGGGTGAGTGTATGCGCGTGTATATGAGCGTTTGCGTCTGTACTGTGTCAAAAAGACGTAAATGTGTGTCAAAAAGAGACTAGTCAGTATACTCAATATTGTGCACCTCAGAGTGGAAAACGATAGAACTACATATTTATTTACGGTGCAGATTCACTCATTTTGCTCCATATGTACTCCGTCTCGGTGTAGTCTAGTCACTTGTTGAAATCTCTAGAAGGGCAAATACTCCTTTCTAGTTTATATGGCTATACTAGCAAGTAGTTGTACGTACTAGTACAATAGTGGGCTCACATAGCAATTTTGTCTCATGCAAGAGCCTGGCTATATGCGTGCTCCAATGTTCGCAACTGCCACGTTCGGGTTGCGCTTGGCTCTTTGCCTCTTTGAGAAGACGAACAATGATGTTACTACTACTGCTTCTACAGTGTCGAATCCACTGCTGCATGTCCGTCCACCGCAAGCGGGAGGGATAGCTTGTTGTAGAAGTACTATAAGCAAAAGCCTGTCCTTGTTTGCGAGCAACCGCGCACATGGGCGAGGGAGAAGGCGTGTAGTAGTAAAAATCAAGCTTCTCCTTGTTGTACGAGTTGACGCGACACATCATAGCACTGGGCCCACATGCTTGCCTCCAAACTTGGCTGAAAGACCCGCGGTGTACAATATATTTGCTGCAACCTCTAACATTTACCCACCACAAATTAAAATATATATTCCTGTCTTGACCAGATGAGTGTGTAAACTACAATCACCAGGATGACAGGTAGGGCCAGAAGACTATTTTTTTTAAAAACTTCGAGACGGCCACATAGCATGGAGCCGACCCCAACGATTTTAAGCTTACAGGCACGGTACATGCTATCCTAGACTACTCTACACATGAAACTGCCACACGAGCGTCCGGGCTGTGCTTGGCTCTTCGCCTCTTCGGGAAGTCGAACAATGATGGAGTACAACTGCACTAGAGGAGTACTATAGTATGCTTCTGGCCATCTGACACCGATTGAACTGCTGCATGTCCATCGCGTGCGGGAGGGAGAGCGTATAGCGAAAGCTTCTCCTAGTCTTGCCAGCCACCATGCTCATGGGCGAGGGAGGGATGCTCCTGCCTTTGCGTGTTTGACAGGTGGGCCCAACAAGTGGGTGGCCAACCTGTCATACAACCAAAGGCAGGTGTCGTTAAGTCCGCGAGGGAGAGGATAATCAAACTTCTCGTTGATGTACGAGTTGACGCGACACATCAAAGCACTGCACTCGATATATTTCAATAATTTGCGTTTACCGATGCATTAATTACAACACATGCATGCATGTCGTGACTCTCCTTTTGATACTTGCATGTGTTGATTCAATGCACCTTGAAGTAGTATAAATATGTGACAGTAAAGCTTTGTAATGCCCCGGGCCTTAAGCGAGAGATGGTTGTGCACGAGCAGGGCGAGATCATGCAGACGGAACAGGACCCAATGATGGAGCTCTCTAAGGTCTCGATGGACCTCACCGTGCTCCACTGCCCCTTGTGCCTCCGCCCCTTGACGCCTCCAGTGTATGAGGTCCGAATACACCTCGTCCGTTCAGCTGATCGAGCAAGGTGCAGGTTTCTTGATTGATGTGCTGTTCGATTGAGTTCTGCAGTGCAAGGGAGGGCACCTGGCCTGCGCGGACTGCCGCGTCGAGCACCCCGGGAACCAGCGGCAGTGCCAGAAGTGCGAGCGCGGCGGTGGCTTTGACGTGCGGAACATGGCGGTGGACGCCGTCCTTTCATCGCTGAGGGTGGAGTGCCTGCATGAAGGCTGTGGGCTCTACGTCACTTACCACAAGCTCGCCGATCACCAGAGCGTGTGTCCGCTCGCGCCCTGCAAATGCCCCGTGCTCACCTGCAGCTACGAAGGCCCACTGCCGGTGCTCTACCAACACATCAGCACCGCGCATCCCATGCCCGTGCAAAGGATCCAGTATGGCAAGGTGCTCCAGCTGCAAGTGCCACTGTCGGAGCCACGGCTCTTGCTGTTCGCGGAGGAGGACGGACACACATTTTTCTTGGTCGGCGGCGTGCTTGAAATCGGCGTGCCTATCGCCATGTCGGTTATCTGCATCAGAGAAGGGGCGTCCCACTGCTGCACTACGTGGCCAAGCTGTGGGCGAACGGCCCGCCGGGGGAGCCCAAAGGCATGACCGATGCCGTCAAGGTGGAAATGGAGGTGACAAGCAGCAAGGATCCCGGCAATGTCAACATGCAGGAGCTGACCTTCTTCACAGTTCTGCCCAAGCTGCTGGCTGGGGCCAAGCTGGTGTCCCTCCACATTCAGATTGACAAGCTCACGTCCTAAATGTTTCTACAGTGCCTTTTGTTTATCTTAGTAATATGGTAATATATGGATTACCTTGGTCTACTTTAGCTTAATAAACGGTGGCTTTTGGTGGCGGTGCAGCAATTACTTCGACATCAGATCAGTAATTTCCAACAACCGAATGAATATTTTGTGTCTGTTGGATATAAAGTTCCTTTGGGTAAGAAGTACTACTTGTGATCAAAATGGATAAAAGGAGATGTATGTAGACGCATTTTAGTTCTAGATACGTCCTTTTTTATCCATTTTGATGACAAGCACTCCCTTTGTTCCACAATACATGCCTTCCATTTGTCAAAATATAAATGTATCTAGACATGTTTTAGTATATATGTACATCCATTTTTGGACAAATGGAAGTCAAGTAGAGTAGTACTCCTCCGTCCGGAAATACTTGTCATCAAAATGAATAAAAGGGATGTATCTAGATATATTTTAGTTCTAGATACAACCATTTTTGTCCATTTTGATGACAAGTATTTTCGGACGGAGGTAGTACTTTGGAACGGAGGGAGTATATGCTTGTGTGTTCACGAAGTGTTTCATACTTGTGTGAGTTGACGCGACACATCAAAGTAGTACTACTACTAGTAGTACTCCCTCCGACCCTAATTTCTCTGCACATAAGTCGAGGCGCAGATACCAAGTAGGGCCTGGTTGTGTTGGACAACTCACCGGACTGCGCACCAGGCAGACGAAGCTCATGTCGTGTTGGTGCCATGTGCAGCCCGCACATTAACCAAAACCTCGCGCCTCCAGCTTAGCCTCCATGTTTTAAACTTCTCAATCTCAAGGCCAAGGAGCAATGTGAATCCTATGATAGAGCCAATCGAATGGTTGAGAACACTACAATTCGTAGCTACAGATGCGTTTGTGACCTCCCAGATGCAGAGGCCAGGGGTCATCATCATCCTTTTTGAGAAAAAACATATGCGTGTGTGAGAGGACGAGTGTGTGCGTGCACCTCTTCTCTTCCTATATAATGTACTAAACTCAGAGTACAAGTGTATGTGAGTGGCACGATGATGCGTGCGAGAAGTCCCGAGAGATAGGTTTAATGCGTCTGAAAAAAAGACTAGCCTATAGCTTGCCACGCGGCTATTCCCGTCGAATGCCCCATTAACCGTAAGATATGTATATGATGGTGCCAGTTATTGCACGTACACAGTAGTAGAAAAAGAACTACCATGACATATGCTACACCACGGCCGAGAACACGTGCCCACGCTATGCCATTCGGGAATAGTGCCACACTTTGAAACTAGAACCGTCAATAAATTTTGAGCCTGGGTCTCGTCAAATTCCAAATTACTACTACGACCATGCTATATTTAATTGCAAACCTGTTCACACCGATCACAACCTAAATTGTTTCCCACTTAGGAGCATATTAGTACTCGGTTATAAATACTACTATGCCAAGATGACTGCACATTCCTCCTCAACTCCTCATCCACAAAAACAAACAAGTCATTCAACATCCTTCCCTTCCGTCTGCCATGGCCAGCATGAGTTCTGGGCCGAGAGATTACCACCAGGGAGAGGCGAGCATGGAAGCGGAAGCATGAGAGATGTCCCGCCTCACTGCGAAAGCAGCCGACATGTCCCACTGCGCGGAAGTAGCAGCACAGAGGTCCTGCCGTGCCGTCGAAGCAGCACAGAGGTCCCGCCGCACTGTCGGTGCAGCAGACTGGTCCGACCGCACCGCGGAAGCAGCAGAGATGTCCCGCCGCACCGTGAATGCAGCAGAGACGTCCCGCCGCACCGCGGCGGCCTGGGAAAATGTCTCGCAGGCAGGCGACGACTCTTACAGGCGCATGCATGCGATCGTCCATAGCCAGATGGATCAGATCTTCGACTGGGCAAGGTTGCCGGATGACATGAAAGCCTCATTTGAACAGGCTACAAGCGCCATCCGGCAACTAAGGGAGGGCAATGAGAGGCTCTGGGTCGAGCGCGACCTGCTGAGGGCGAAGATCGTCCGAGGTGCAGACCAGCAGGAGGAGACCAGTGCCTTGTTGAAGAGGACCGGCATCATCGTCAAGAAACTTAAGGACGATAATGACATGCTCATTGAGCGCTAAAGGCTGGTGGAGGAATCCGTGGATGTTCTCAAGCAGCGTCTTGAGGACACGAAAGAGCTCATCGCCGCTCACCACGGAGACTAGTTCCCGCGGCCTGCAGCAACGCATCAAGAAAGTAGAGATTAGCGAGCCAGATCCTTGTCTTCCTTCTTCTTTTGCCCTTGTGTATTTTGGGCATAGCCGCATGTGGCTTTTTTAATTATCTTTCTAATTATGTAAGACAATTAATTGTCCTTATATATTCATCAGTCTTGCTATAAGTCGCAGTAGATGCTATATAGGCCCGTCAGATCTTACATCAAGATCCGTGCTTTTAGATTTTCTTTTTTCTCTCTTAAATCTCAGTCGAGTGAGACATAGCCACGCCATTAAAGAGAGGCTCGGGCGCCATTAATGGAGACCTTGGGAGAGAGGTGGACGACAGATGGAGGTCAAAGGGCTCTCCTCCCAATAAGCACGCGCAGGGGTCTGATCACACGCCTCTCGTACTCAAATAGCTACCCTGCATGGCGCCTCCTAGCTAATAAAAAATGGGGGCGTGTGGCGACATGTAAATGGTAGTAAATAGAACGCCCACGGTTTCAATAATACTTGTGTTTCCGATTGTAACGTGACAACACTTGTTCCAAAATGACTTTGTTGATTGTTAATGTGTGCGCCTTCGCAAATCGGACATGGCACCAAGCCAAGTTTCATTATTTTCATGCGTGTTTTGGATTTATAGGAATTAAAAAACTAAGTTTCTCAAGGTTTCTAGCCCAGCCACGATGCCCAGAATTTTGAATTTCATTCCCATTTCTTGCATGGAACCTAGAAATTTACCCGAGGACACACATGTGATTTTTCAACCAACTTTGGTGCACTGGAACATGTGCTTGTATTTCAAATTTGAATTATGCACACAAAGCTGACACGTTCCCTCTCAGAACCACGAGCCTTCTTGAGAGAAGCTCCGATTTGCAAGAAGCTTATACCAAAATTTGTTCCTATTCGGCCATTTTTTTACCACGGCATGGTACTACCATGACATGACACCATGCCAAGATCACGATTTTAAAACCAAGTTTCTCAATGTTCTCGACTGAGCCACGATGCCCTGATGTTTGAATTTTATTCTCATTTTTTGCATGGGACCTAGAAATTCACCTGAGGACACAAATGTGATTTTTCAACCAACTTTGGTGCACGAGAGCATGTGCTTGTAGTTCAAATTTGAATTAGGCACATTAAATGACCAAAAACTCAATTAATGTGTAAAAGAGGCCAAACAAAGCCGGAATAATTCCAAAATTTAATAGGGCACTCATGTAGTTCAATGTTGCCTTTGTAAATAAACTCAAGGGGGATAGCGTATACCATTTCGCACTCAAAGGTGGCACGTTACCTCTCAGAACCATGAGCCTTCTTGAGAGAAGCTTCGGTTTGCAAGAAGCTTATACCAAAATTTGTTCCTATTCGGCCAATTTTTTTACCACAGCATGGTAGTACCATGACATGACACCCATGCCAAGTTTCATGATTTTTAGACGTGTTTTGGATTTACAAGAATTTTAAAACCAAGTTTCTCAATGTTCTCGGCCGAGCCACGATGCCCAGATGTTTGAATTTTATTCTCATTTCTTGCATGTGACCTAGAAATTCACCCAAGGACACAAATGTGATTTTTCAACCAACTTTGGTGCACGAGAGCATGTGCTTGTAGTTCAAATTTGACCGATGCACATTAAATGACCAGAAACTCAATTAATGTATAAAAAATGACAAACGAACCCGGAATAGTTCCAAAATTTAATAGGGCACTCATGTAGTTCTATGTTGCCTTTTTTAAGAAACTCAAGGGGGGGGGGGCAACGTATATTGTTTCACACTCAAAGGTGGCACATTCCCTCTTAGAACCACGAGCTTCCAAATCGGCCCAATTTTTTACCACAACATGTTAGTGCCATGACATGACACCATGCCAAGTTTCATGATTTCCACGCGAGTTTTGGATTTACATGAAGTTAAAATCTAAGTTTCTCGATGTTCTTGCCCGAGTCATGATGCCCAGATGTTTGAATTTCATTCTCATTTCTTCCATGGGACCTAGAAATTCAACCAAGGACACACATGTGATTTTTCAACCAATTTTGGTGCACCAGGGCATGTGCATGCAGTTCATATTTAGATTATGCACTTTAAAAGTCCAGAAACTCAATTAATGTATAAAAAGGCCAAACAAACCCGAAATAATTCCAAAATTTAACAGGGCACTCATATAGTTCTATGTTGCCTCTGTAAAGAAAATCAGGGGGAGGCAGCGTATATCGTTTTGCACACAAAGGTGACACGTTCCCTCTCAGAACCACGAGGCTTGTTGAGAGAATCTCCGGTTTTGCAAGAAGCTTATACCAAAACTTGTCCCAATTCGGCCAAAAATTATACATATGAAAACAGGTTTAGATCATCCCAAACATCTCGCTACCTAGACCAATAATGTACTATGATTTGAATTCAACATAAAATGGATACAAATATTTGAATTGGAGAGCGTATGGTACATGTAGTTCACAGTGAAATATGATTACTGCTATATGCATGTTTTTGGTTATCAAGATAATATTCAAATTATTGTCTAACTTGACAACAATCGTATTCAAATAAGGAAAATTGATTCAAATTTAGTCCATATGGTAGACGACAATATATATGTTCACATGGTGGAGTCAAATGTTCATATATGATGGAAGATCAAAATGTATGACTACATCAATTATAAACCGCAAGGTCACCTAACGATATATTCGAATTCAACATAACATGGATTCAAAAATTGAAAATCGAGATCCTGGCATTTGTAATCATATAAAAAGGGACATTACTCTTTCTTGTGGTGGGAATTGATTTGTTTTTTGTTGTTGTTGAGGGAAGTGTGAATCGGTTTGGTACTGTGCAGGGTAATCTTGTTCTCCCAATTTTTTTTTACATTTTTCTTGTAGTTTTTTCAATGGCATTTATAGAAATATAGTAAAAGGGGACATGACTCTCTTATGTCTTGTATGAATTGTTTTTTTACACGTTAAGTTTGTTCTGCCGAACAAGGAATCCACACCTTGTTATCCCGAAATTTTCAAGCTCGAGTATCTTTTGTCTCACCTGCTTTGAAACTCCCGCCTCTTCAACCCGCGCTGCGCCTTGTTATCCCGAAATTTCGACGTGCACAAAAACTCCATCCTCATCCGAAATCGGTCCCGCAGCCCAGACACGTGAAATCCCCCTTCTACCTCTCAGACGGAAATGAAGCTCCACATCATGGTGTCAAAATCGGTGGGGGTACGCTGGTAACTTACCCTACATTTTGCACAAGCGCGTCCCTAAGCTTGGCTCCCCCCTCCCCCTTCGCCCCCCATTCATACACCGAGGCCGCCAAAACCTGCGAAACCCCATGCTTCTCCGTCGGCCTCCCGACCGCCGTGCAGCCGGAGACTCTTCCCCGACTATGTTGTCCACTGCAACAGCTCGTCGTCCCTCATCCACCGCACCAGATGAGGATCCATCGTCGATCTCGTCGTCCCGCCGGATCATCCGCCCCGTCCTCCACCTCCAAGGAGCTGCCCCGATGTTCGCCTCGTCTATCACGCCACCTCAATCCCCATAGCGCCGTCTGGACCTACCCCACCGGAACCGCAACAACCTCACCAATTCCTTCGATGAAGCCGAGGCCAACTCGGCGCCACCAAAGAGGTTCTGCACTCACCGCTGCATTTTATCTATTATTCCATCTCACGGGGTTGACGGTGCTCGATACCGAGTAGACATGGCGGGTTTCCATCGCCGGCGCCGTCGCTGGCCACATCATCCATGGCGTCTCTCCCCCATGTCGTTGCTTCCTCGGCGGCGACTTCCACAATGGCACTAGCTATAGCTGCTTCGGCTCTCGCTCGCGCTGCGGCTCTGTTCTTGTTGTTGGTCGCGCTGCTGCACTACTCTTGCTTTCATTTGTGCTGTTGCTTTGCTCTTGCTCTCGCTTGCGCTGCTGCTGCTACTGCACGACCTCCGGCAGCTACAGGAGTTGCTACTTTAGCACTCGCTCGCGGTGCTACTGCACGACTTGCTCTCTGCTAGTGCGTTCCCTTCTTGAGCGTCTGCTGATTTAGATCACTGCTTCTTTGCTACTAGTGCCCGAACGCCCTAAACATCTATTGCAATGCTCTGCTACTAGTTCAATCAGTTTCGACAGTAAAATTCAGTTTCGACTGTAAAGTTCATTTTCTTCAGTTAAGTTTAGAGTGAATAGTACTTACAGCATCTGTCGGAGCGACCGTGGCGCGGCTGATGCGTTTTACATCTAGCACTTTTTGGTGATGTATTTTACATCATCTATTGCAGATGATATTAGGGTCCCACTTCAGATTAACATTGTCTGTCTTGTCCTGCTTCAGCCTCGTCGCCCTACACCTCATCGGAGCTGCTCCAACAACGGAACCGTCCATCACAGCGGAGCAGTAGCCTTAGCGCCATTTCCAGAGGCCTCGGATCTTCTTCCCCGCCTCCGACAGTCACACCAGCATCACCATCCTCCACGTCCAACCCAATGATACTGAGGTCCACAAGGTTATGCCAAAGAGGTTGTACACTCGTCGCATCACTTTGTTCCTCTGCATTCATGTTGATCCCTCAGGGATCCTTCGCTATGGAACTACTATTCATGCAAATATGTTAGAAGGAGTGGAGCAAAGTAAAACTGGAGGATTTTTTTTCCTTTGGTGTCTCTTTCAAAGAAAAAATATAGGAATTTTATTCACTTGGACGTCCTTTTCAAATTAATATGCATGAATAACAAAACTAATTGCATTACTGGCATAAGAAGATTCGTATTTTTTTCATTTTCACGTGGTTTGACTTTAATTTAACCACGTTTCTCCATTCGTGTGTTCTTCCAATTCATGTGAACCAAACACCCAGGTTGACTAAAATCCTATGTTTCCAAATGCTCTGTTTTGCATGTGCATTCCTATCCTATTCCTATGTTTTTCATGTCCCTGCCTTTATAGAATCCTCCAATTCTAAGGAGCCCTTACAGATTTACTTCATTTTCAGATAGGCATCAAAGAAAACTCTGTGTGTTATGTCCTGCTCCTGCCATGCCGTCATCCACCCTACCTGAGGTGCACCATCGACAGAAGCGTTCACTGCAGTAGAGATCCCCCCTGCAGACTTTCTTTCGCCGCCTCAGATCATCTTCCCTGTTGCCGGCAGCCACGCCAACTACATTACCATCATTGACTGAGCAGATGAACCCGAGGACTACACAGTTCCGGAAGAGAGGTCGCAGTCTTTCGTGTTTGCTTATGTTATACATCGGTTATTATTACCTGCTAATTTATCGTTCAAACTTGAGTTTTGAAATGCCCATGGGTCTCATATCGAGCTAGAACAAATAGTATATGTCTACTATCTGGTTCATCTAGGGTCTTCTATGTGGTTCATGTTGGGTGGGCAACAAACAATATCCATTGTCTATCTTTTTAAACTGAAGCTATAATCTACCTGCTATCATTAGTTTTGGATCCATCCACTCGTTTGCTACCATCAGTCTTGATTTTTGCATGCACCCCTTAGGCCTTACAAAATCTAACTATTTTTTTATTATGCATGTCAGATATTGTACACAATCGTACTGAACATGTAGAGAAAAAGAGAAGACCGTTGCGTGGGAATATAATGTCATGCAGACGCCGCTCCATGGTGGGCAAAGTGGGCCACCCCTCCTGCATTTACAGATTGTATTCCAGAGGAAGATAACTGTTCAGATGGGGATTCAGAAGGAGTCGACCACGCCTGTTTACCACCTGAGGTGTTTGCTCTAACCTGGCATGCTGATGTTGGTCATATCATGCATATGGCGCCTTGCATTGCTTACGTTATACATCTTATATGTCATCATCTTAGTTTAGATTTGCTTTGTGTGAATGCCACCTATTTGGTTTCTATATCATACTCCCACCATTCCTAAATATTTGTCTTTTTAGAGATTTCAACAAGTGACTACATACAGAAAAAATGAGTGAATCTACACTCTAAAATATGTCTATATACATCTGTATGTGGTAGTCCATTTGAAATCTCTAAGAAGACAAATATTTAGGAACGGAGGGAGTATATGGTAATTATGCAATGGCATCTTCTTTAGCCAGGCATCATATACATGAATCATGCAATGCCATCCTGTTTAGCCAGTCATCGTATATGTGAATTGTATCGTGCCATATTTTTTCCATAATGTATTCCATTTGTCAAAAATGTTTATACATTCATCTACTCTTCCTCTGCATCAGCCATTTGAGTCGGTCATGGGAAAATCTGGAGTGAAAATGAGGTCTTCTGAGCAGTCAGTGCTACCCGTCGATGCAGATTTCTTGCTGGTTACAGATAGC